>NC_091463.1:4697114-4857114 GCF_027789765.1 Dendropsophus ebraccatus
CAATACCAGGTGGACGCCTGCAGAGGACACGGCAAGCTTTCCCTCCATCTCCCTGGTCTAAAAATCCATTTAATATGTGGCCCCCAGATTGGGGACGTATCAGATGTTAAACCCATAAGAACAGACACTACACTTGATCTAGAAGCGATAGCTGCCGTGGTGAAACTTTGCTAAATACATTCAACCACATTTATTTAGACATCCTGAGGCGGACAATCGGAGCAGCCAGCTCTCAGGATACATTGTGCTACTGGCAATATGGCCGCTTCCGATGAATGAGGCCACTGGATTCTCCTTCTGGCTTCTAACGCCATCTATATAATTGCAGCTCGGCTCCACTGGATTTAGCAGGGCCGCGATGCAATACCATTTACGACCTGTAGGCCAGTGTGGTGCTTATAGGAAGGCCGCCATGTCACACTAATCTCAGATTACCCCTTCAATTATCCCGCACACAGAAATATTACAGTCTAAGGCCTTTGGGGGAGGGGGTCCACCTGCGTATTTGCGCGAGGTCGTCAGGTCTCCATTAACCTTTATGGTAATTTTACAAAGACCTCTTTATGTTTATTGGGATTGTATAGCTTCAGCACAAGAGCGCCATTGTTACCGGGATATCTTGGGGGAGATCACATTACGGCAATGATAGAGTGCGTCATTGTATGTCCAACCAGAGGGGATCACAGAAATTCCAGACCGTCACACTAGTGACCACACAGGTGACATCGCTCTATCTACATATCTCCTCCACAACGAGACTAAAATGGCGTGACCCTATGATCGCACACAATCGCAGGCCCCAGAAAAGCGGTAATCACAGGCGGCCATGCTCCACTTTGAAGCTACTTTACTGACTATATTGGAGAATCTTCTAGGTGCCAATCCCCTCCCAGCTGCTTTCATTCTCTTAACTGAGAACATTTATTGGGACACCGCGAGTGGGACTATTTGGCCGGTATAAGTCCGGATTCTTGGGACTTTATTTTGCCCCTGAGCTCGGGGGATTAGTGCAGTAACAGTCCGGGATGAATATTCGGGAAGGCCCCGGGTGTAATACTCCAGCTGTGTTCTTCTGGGGGTTTGCGGCACTTTTATGTTGAAGTTCCTTCCTCTGGAATAATTGCCTATTAATCCTCCTTCACACATGTGACTTGGATAAAAACCAAATGTTCTGTTTCGGCTTCATAAGCGCGTGACTGATCTGTGGTTCCCGGCGTGCAGCGCTGCGTGTAACCCATCGGCTTATAAACGCAAATCAGAAAACCGATCACCGACCGCCATCACCTCGCAGATTCTCATCCTGCACGGAGCACGGAACACGCCCCCCCCCCCCCCCCCCCCCCCCGAATATTAGATAAGATGTATATACAGGGCAATATAAGGCCGAGCTTTTATTTAAAGGGAATCGGTCATCAGTTTCATGCTGCCTAAACCACGGGCAGGCTGTCCTCTTCCAGCAAGCCACGGTCTTGTCCCCTCACCAGACATGATTTATATGGCTGGCATGGCGAGGAAAAGCTGCCGGGACCCCCGATTGGAGTTCTGTTTCTGGTCTCTCTTATGGCTTTTATTCTTCTAAAATGCTGCAGCAAATGCCCCATCCATCTTAATGAGGGGGTCTTCCCCATTTTCATGGTACCCATGGTCCATCCAGCACTAAACTAATAACACACCTCCAGCCAATAATGTAAGGCTTCCTTGTTCTCTGTGTAGAGCAGCAGTTTGTGCTCCAGAGCTGCTCTTTTTAATGCTCGCAGGGTACACGATAGGGTGATAGCGACACAATGTCAGTCCCAGCCTCACAGTCAGTCAATGTCAGTCAGTCCCAGCCTCACAGTCAGTCAATGTCAGTCCCAGCCTCACAGTCAGTCAATGTCAGTCAGTCCCAGCCTCACAGTCAGTCAATGTCAGTTCCAGCCTCACAGTCAGTCAATGTCAGTCACAGCCTCACAGACAGTCAATGTCAGTCACAGCCTCACAGTCAGTCAATGTCAGTCACAGCCTCACAGTCAGTCAATGTCAGTCACAGGCTCAGTCAGTCAATGTCAGTCCCAGCCTCACAGTCAGTCAATGTCAGTCACAGACTTACAGTCAGTCAATGTCAGTCACAGCCTCACAGTCAGTCAATGTCAGTCACAGCCTCACAATCAGTCAATGTCAGTCCCAGCCTCACAGTCAGTCAGTCCCAGCCTCAGTCAGTCAATGTCAGTCCCAGCCTCACAGTCAGTCAATGTCAGTCCCAGCCTCACAGTCAGTCAATGTCAGTCCCAGCCTCACAGTCAGTCAATGTCAGTCCCAGCCTCACAGTCAGTCAATGTCAGTCACAGCCTCACAGTCAGTCAATGTCAGTCACAGACTTACAGTCAGTCAATGTCAGTCACAGCCTCACAGTCAATGTCAGTCCCAGCCTCACAGTCAGACAATGTCAGTCACAGCCTCACAGTCAATGTCAGTCACAGACTTACAGTCAGTCAATGTCAGTCACAGCCTGTCAGTCAATGCCAGTCCCAGCCTCACAGTCAGTCAATGCCAGTCCCAGCCTCACAGTCAGTCAATGTCAGTCCCAGCCTCATAGTCAGTCAGTCCCAGCCTCACAGTCAGTCAATGTCAGTCCCAGCCTCACAGTCAGTCAATGTCAGTCCCAGCCTCACAGTCAGTCAATGTCAGTCCCAGCCTCACAGTCAGTCAATGTCAGTCCCAGCCTCACAGTCAGTCAATCCCAGCCTCAGCCTCACAGTCAGTCAATCCCAGCCTCAGCCTCACAGTCAGTCAATCCCAGCCTCACAGTCAGTCAATCCCAGCCTCACAGTCAGTCAATGTCAGTCCCAGCCTCACAGTCAGTCAATGTCAGTCCCAGCCTCACAGTCAGTCAGTCCCAGCCTCACAGTCAGTCAATGTCAGTCCCAGCCTCACAGTCAGTCAATGTCAGTCACAGCCTCACAGTCAGTCAATGTCAGTCACAGCCCCACAGTCAGTCAATGTCAGTCACAGCCTCACAGTCAGTCAATGTCAGTCACAGCCCCACAGTCAGTCCCAGCCTCACAGTCAGTCAGTCACAGCCTCACAGTCAGTCAATGTCAGTCACAGCCTCACAGTCAGTCAATGTCAGTCACAGCCTCACAGTTCATACACCAGGGCCGAGAAGGAGACACAAAATCCCAGTTTGACAATCTCAGCGAAACCAGATCAGGTTTATGTCCAGACCTCCCAAGACGGCTGCAGGGAGCCTGGGAAAGGGCTTCACGCGGCAGCTTCCTGCTTATTCTATCTTACTCGCTTAATTCACACAGCAAAACAGCAGGATCCTGAGCTTAAAATGGGTCATTGACTGCTGCACTGACCCCGCAGTCATATATACAGTAACGCTGCTCCGCGTTCTCCTCCACACCCTGTCGGTTCTCGCACAGTACTGCAATGCTGGCCTGAGCTGTGAGGAGGAGGCGGGGGTCACATTACCACAACACCCAGCCATAAATTCACTTACAGCAAGGGTATATAGTATATAGGCCAATAGTGTGCATGTGGGGTCAGTACTGAGCAGGCCTTGACTTCTATTCTGTAACACCCAGCCATCATCCACACTCCCATGCTGCACCTGTATTCTGATATGCTTTGTCATAGACAAGTGGTTCCCAATTTGTGGATGTCAAGAAATGCTGGGAATTGTAGTTGGAGATCTGCAGACGGGAGAGCACAGTTTTAGGCCATCAGACTAGCCCCAGCGAGCCTTGAAAACCCATCACATCAGGGGTCATGTAACCATTTTAGCAGCTCATGATCCACGTACAACCCCTGGAAAAACAATGCCCCCCCCCCCACACACCTAGATGATGTCACTGACTTTATTACCTCATAGCAAATCCCAGATATGAGTGAGAATAATAACTAGCAGCTGATCTTCCTGCTCCATGACCCGTCTCTCACACCACAAGAGATTATTGTGTTACTCTAAATCAAGGAGAGGAAAATTCGGCAATTATCTTGTAAGATCCCTTTCTAGAACAATCCCAACACAAGTCTATGAATTTGAATGATTCTACGCGTAACAAGGAAAGCGCCATAGACCTCCCCGAGCTGTGGATGGGCCCATTGGGGAGACATAACCAGATAGAGCGCTGCTGTATCACTGAAGATGCTGGTTGTTCCCAGACAGCTGTGTGTAATATATATATATATAGAGAGAGAGAGAATGGGAAGGTTATATCAGGAGAGCTCCCTGCAACATGTCTGGAGGATAGAGAATATCTAACAATAAAATGGAGGAAACCAGAGTCAATGTCTGTGACAGATCTATAAAGGCCGGATTACACAGTATGATATTGAGGGGGAAGCGAGGGCCAACCTGTCAGATCAGCACTCGCTTCCCCCTTGTTCCTTCCCACTTGCTGCTACAGGCACATATAGCAATTGAGGAGCAGCGGGAAGGGCGGCTTGGATGATGCCTAGAAGGTCTGGCCTGCCCATTGAAGTCAGAGGCGGTCATGTTGAAAGAATAGTCTGACATCCAGCCTAAAACTTATGGCAGAAGACTCCGCTTGAAGTAACCTGAGGTGAGAACAGAGGACTAAGGTCTGGGGAAATAATACATGGGTCCGGGTCACAGAACCTTCTGCTGTTCGCTTATCATATCTGGGTTGGTGGATTGGCTATGAAGTAATAAAGTGACATTCTGCAGGATTTCTAAGGATCCTATTACACAAAGCAATTATCGGCCGTTCTGGCAATAATCGCTTCCTGCATGACATGGACGATGTCGGCTGATCGTTGATTTAAAGTATGACCTAAAATCCTGATGGTGATGGTCAGTGTAATAGGATTGCGCTCTCCTATGGGTCACCCAGCCCGGGCAGCCCCTCCCCCCGCTTGATGTTGGTGTGTGTAATAGCACAGACAGCGAGTGGGGAACGAGGAGAATGCGAGCGCTGACCTGAAATATCGGGCCGTGTAATATGGCCCTCAGCCAGGGTTTTATATAGTGAGAGTCATCCTGACATCACTGCGCACAGCAACGGCCGGTGGACAGTTCATGCTCTTGTGTCTTGATATGTGATAATGGCGAGTCCGTCCGGAGCGGTTGCAGGACCAGGACCACCATCTTTGTTTGTCTCTCACTGATGAAGATCTCAAGTTACTAAGAAGCATCAGTCCCCCAGGACACGGGAAGAAGCCCTGCGCCTCTCCTGCCACTTTCCCTTGTTAATTGCTGTGGGACAGAAGCTAAATGATGTGTTAAAGAGACAATAAATCCTGGGCCTAATCTGCCCGAGCAGCTGCTGTGTCTTGTGTAGTGACAACACTGTGTCAATAGAGAGATAAAGGCCAGATTTATGCCTGCCGCATCCCTTCCTGCAATCCTTCACTTCCCAAAGCTTCTAGATTCTCAGCGCTCCAGACAAAGGGCGAGACGGAGAACGTCACCCAGAGCCCAGCCCAGCAGAATAGGAGGCTTAAGCGATTACAGGAGGATTCCTTCTCTCAATCACGTCTTAGGAAAACCACTTTGAAGCACTTGAAATTGTATAATGTGGATAATGGATTGGGGGGGGGGGGGGGGGGGGTCAGGAGGATCGAGTAGACGGACACAATCGCTGGATCTGACGTTATCATCCTCTAAGGCTTCTTGCATCCAGCACCTTCTATATATACACAGGGCAAGCTAACTACACCCTATAATAGCAGTGAACTCCACTCATGTGTATTCTGCCGAAAAATCTTTGTCATTGATTAGTTTAATGAAGTCGCCACAAATTGCAGCGAGCGACTGGAGAACACAATTCCTGGCTTGGTTTGAGGTTAATGGCTTGTATAATAGTTTCCATAATGATGGCGGCCATATTCCTGTACGCGGATGTTATGTAAATTAGGACCAGACCTTTCCCTATAAGCCTCTCTCTACCCCCCTCTACTTATTCCTTAAACTGTTTGCTCCTTGACCCAGGATCATGGACGGAGACAGGAGATTCATTCAATTATTGCTACAAAATTCTTCTCTAAACACTTTACTTGACCCTGAATCCTCGGCTGGCGGCACGAGCCGCTCGCTATCGATCCTGGCAGCCGGGTGATAATCTCGTTTTTTTCTTTCACGTGGGTCTAGTTTAACAGATCATTGTGTCCCTGCGATGATAATGGAGTTTTGTTTTGCGTCGGTGACAGGAATGGATGCGCCCAGGGCAACGAGAATACGTCTGCCTGACAGAAATGGGCGATTTTCAAAAGTGGCGGCCGCGTTCTGGCAAAAATACAATTTATACGTCTCAGTTTCTCATGTTGGGAGTCGTCTCTGGGGAACAGGCGCTGTATTGTAATATGTCTGGTAAATCATTATATAGTAAGAGCCAGGCTGCGATGTTCTGCGGTGACTTGTTGCTCTATAGTGAGAAGAGGCAGCATCCCCAGCACAGACCCTTCAGGGTCCCCCTCTCCCCTACATACAGGGCTATGGCAGAAATCCCCCATCCCGAGAGCCACATCCCACTCAGAAATAGAGGAATATATTATATATATATATATATGTATGTATGTATATATAGAGAGAGAGAGAAACAAGAAACACTTGCTGCTCAAAGCTTTTCCTTGTATTAGACCATGCGGATGGGCAATGTTTGGTAGATATATCTAGAATGTAGTGGGCAGAGCTTAGGACCCCTATGGTGGGCAACATAGCAGGGGGTCTACAATGCACAGGAGCAGCAGAATCCTTATGTCTGACCAGATAAAAGATGAGGCTGCTCCAGCCAGGGAATGTTTAGTTATTGGAGTCAGATGCTGTGAACTCCACCTGGTGTCACCTCTCACTGCAGTTCTGTACAGATCACTTTACAGCAGCCTCCTCCTTATCATCCCAGACAGAACAGGAAGTCTCCACTTAGTTACAGGCCTAGTGGCCAAACAGAGGACGCCATGATTTCAAGATTATTCAAAATGTAATAAAAAGGCAAAATTAGAAAAAAAATCTACAATTCTTTAAAAATATATTTAACAGAAAATTTTGATTTAAACAAGAAGCCATTTTCTGATGATGCTGTCCCTTTAAGGTGATAGCATTTATCACCTGTGTAAAAGATGGTCAATGTGCGTCAGTAACAGTGGTCCCCAAGTGACCATGTAAGTGAAGCCGTGATGGTCCCGCTGCTCCACTCACTCTTATCATGCATGTACGACCTGCCCTGCCAATAGGGGATAGAAGAGGGGGATTCTGGCCCTAACACCTGCCATGGAGCAGGGATGTCCCCTCCAGATGACGCTGGTGACACCATCATACACAATGCACCGCAGCAGTCTCATAGAACCAGGAGCGGCCAGAAGAGTCAGTATGTATTTTCCTTCCCTCCCCCCAATTACTGCCTCAGCATTTTGTTTAAATCAAAAATCCCTTTTAAAGAGAACGGAGGAAAACTAATTGTTTCAACTGGTGTCAGAAAGTTTTTTTTTTTTTTTTTGCAAACATATATTTATTAAACATTTTACAGTTTTAAACTTACAGACCATGGTAAACAAACTGATATACAGGCTTATGTAGGAGTTGTCACCCCTCAGCAATCAAGATCATGTGTGTCAGAAAGTTATACTGAATTATCAAATTATTTCTATTTAAAAGTCTCCAGCCTTCCAGTACTTATCAGCTGCTGCAAGTAGTGTATTCTCTCCAGTCTGACACAGTGCTCTCTGCTGCCACCTCTGTCCATGTCAGGAACTGTCCAGAGCAGGAGAGGTTTTCCATGGGGATTTTCTGCTGCTCTGGACAGTTCCTGACATGGACAGCTGCGGTGTCAGACACTAGATAATACACCACTTCCAGCAGGACACATAGCAGCTGATGAGTACTGGAAGTAATTTACAAATCTGTATTGGAACCATTTTTTCCCCCAGAATATCCCTTTAAATAAAGCTGCTAAGAAGCTCCTCATCTGGTTTCAATTAAGCTTGGTCTTAATAAATGCGCAGCGACCCAGCTTTCCCACACACCTCACTGGTTGCACTTGGTTCTCTGCTTTACACGGACCTAGTTTACAGCACTACATGTAATGCTCACAAGATGATAACTATAATGCAAAGTACACAGGACATGGGGACCCTGCATATGGACGTTTCGGCCATTACCTCCCATTGCAGACAGTCAGGCATGAGATTAGAGATGGGGGTGCAGTCAGTAATATATATTCATGCAGGACAATCTGCCAATACAATGCGCCCTCCCTGAGTGTGAGTGTGTGGGGGCACCAGCAGGCATCCGGCATCACAAGTGTAGCATGTTAGATAGGTATAGATTATCACCTGATGGGTGGTCAAGATTAGAGCCTCGAGGTGGATGGAGCGGCTGATCTAAATTTCCCTCATTCCTTATCACAAACTTCTTACCGGCAGCCGTCCAGCTGCCTAAAACTACACAAACATTTACAGAGAATTAATGTCAGGAAGAGCTTACATTTCACTATACAACATTTATTAACAGAAGCCAAACGCCTGTGCCGCCCGCGGCTGGCAGCTGATCCGCCAAGGAACGGTCCCAGTCCGGGGCACCAAGACATAGGAGAAGGCAGCGTCATACCACTACAGGTCATCGGCCTTCCAGGCCACATATTCTCCCCTCCACACAAGATTATATTCCAATCAGTCGTTTCTCAGTTCTATCTGTTCCTGGGAAAGCTGGGTAACACACCATGTCACATGTCACTCAGCTTTCATAGGTTCATCCTTCCAGGATTGCAGCAGAACTGCCAAGGAGGAGTCTCGGAAAGCTGGATGGCAAGCTGGGAGACATAATGGAAGCCACGATGCCACCCAGCTTTCCAACAATCAGATGAAACTCAGAAACTGCTGTATTGAATATGAATGGTTACAGTCTTTATAGGTCTATTCTCTTTAATAAATTACTTCATTACAGTATATCATAGAGGTATATATCATATAGCATGTGGTACATTTATACTGGTACTGTGCACTTTAATGGTTGGCATAGAGAATACTGAGGGGTCATGTTCCATGTACAGACTGACATCCATATTCTTACCTTCTCTTTTCATTCCCATAGCAAGACACTTCTGATAGCGACAATACTGGCAGCGGTTCCTCTGCCGCTTATCGATCAGGCAGTCCTTGTTATCCCGACACGTGTACGTCAGGTCCTTCCGAACTGTCCGCTTGAAAAATCCCTTACATCCCTCACAGCTGTACACGCCATAGTGTTTACCTGTAGGACACAACCAAGGGGAAGGTGTTATATTCACACTGGGGTGTAGAAGCTGGAACCCTATTCTACTCACTAGATAATGGTAGTAACATCACTGAGAATACAGCCTATCCATCACTAGAGATCAGCGGTGACATCACTGAGAATACAGCCTATCCATCACTAGAGATCAGCGGTGACATCACTGAGAATACAGCCTATCCATCACTAGAGATCAGTGACATCACTGAGAATACAGCCTATCCATCACTAGAGATCAGCAGTGACATCACTGAGAATACAGCCTATCCATCACTAGAGATCAGTGACATCACTGAGAATACAGCCTATCCATCACTGAGAATACAGCCTATCCATCACTAGAGATCAGTGACATCACTGAGAATACAGCCTATCCATCACTAGAGATCAGCGGTGACATCACTGAGAATACAGCCTATCCATCACTAGAGATCAGTGACATCACTGAGAATACAGTCTATCCATCACTAGAGATCAGCGGTGACATCACTGAGAATACAGCCTATCCATCACTAGAGATCAGTGACATCACTGAGAATACAGCCTATCCATCACTAGAGATCAGCGGTGACATCACTGAGAATACAGCCTATCCATCACTAGAGATCAGTGACATCACTGAGAATACAGCCTATCCATCACTAGAGATCAGTGACATCACTGAGAATACAGCCTATCCATCACTAGAGATCAGCGGTGACATCACTGAGAATACAGCCTATCCATCACTAGAGATCAGCGGTGACATCACTGAGAATACAGCCTATCCATCACTAGAGATCAGTGACATCACTGAGAATACAGCCTATCCATCACTAGAGATCAGTGACATCACTGAGAATACGGCCTATCCATCACTAGAGATCAGTGACATCACTGAGAATACAGCCTATCCATCACTAGAGATCAGTGACATCACTGAGAATACAGCCTATCCATCACTAGAGATCAGTGGTGACATCACTGAGAATACAGCCTATCCATCACTAGAGATCAGCGGTGACATCACTGAGAATACAGCCTATCCGTCACTAGAGATCAGTGACATCACTGAGAATATAGCCTATCCATCACTAGAGATCAGCGGTGACATCACTGAGAATACAGCCTATCCATCACTAGAGATCAGTGACATCACTGAGAATACAGCCTATCCATCACTAGAGATCAGTGACATCACTGAGAATACAGCCTATCCATCACTAGAGATCAGCAGTGACATCACTGAGAATACAGCCTATCCATCACTAGAGATCAGCGGTGACATCACTGAGAATACAGCCTATCCATCACTGAGAATACAGCCTATCCATCACTGAGAATACAGCCTATCCATCACTAGAGATCAGTGACATCACTGAGAATACAGCCTATCCATCACTAGAGATCAGTGACATCACTGAGAATACAACCTATCCATCACTAGAGATCAGCAGTGACATCACTGAGAATACAGTCTATCCATCACTAGAGATCAGCAGTGACATCACTGAGAATACAGTCTATCCATCACTAGAGATCAGCGGTGACATCACTGAGAATACAGCCTATCCATCACTAGAGATCAGCAGTGACATCACTGTGAATACAGCCTATCCATCACTGAGAATACAGCCTATCCATCACTAGAGATCAGTGACATCACTGAGAATACAGCCTATCCATCACTAGAGATCAGCGGTGACATCACTGAGAATACAGCCTATCCATCACTAGAGATCAGTGACATCACTGAGAATACAGCCTATCCATCACTAGAGATCAGCGGTGACATCACTGAGAATACAGCCTATCCATCACTAGAGATCAGCGGTGACATCACTGAGAATACAGCCTATCACTAGAGATCAGTGACATCACTGAGAATACAACCTATCCATCACTAGAGATCAGTGACATCACTGAAAAAACAGCCTATCCATCACTAGAGATCAGTGACATCACTGAGAATACAGCCTATCCATCACTAGAGATCAGTGACATCACTGAGAATACAGCCTATCCATCACTAGAGATCAGCAGTGACATCACTGAGAATACAGCCTATCCATCACTAGAGATCAGCAGTGACATCACTGAGAATACAGCCTATCCATCACTAGAGATCAGCAGTGACATCACTGTGAATACAGCCTATCCATCACTAGAGATCAGCGGTGACATCACTGAGAATACAGCCTATCCATCACTAGAGATCAGCGGTGACATCACTGAGAATACAGCCTATCCATCACTAGAGATCAGCGGTGACATCACTGAGAATACAGCCTATCCATCACTAGAGATCAGCGGTGACATCACTGAGAATACAGCCTATCCATCACTAGAGATCAGTGACATCACTGAGAATACAGCCTATCCATCACTAGAGATCAGTGACATCACTGAGAATACAACCTATCCATCACTAGAGATCAGTGACATCACTGAGAATACAGCCTATTCATCACTAGAGATCAGTGACATCACTGAGAATACAGCCTATCCATCACTAGAGATCAGTGACATCACTGAGAATACAGCCTATCCATCACTAGAGATCAGTGACATCACTGAGAATACAGCCTATCCATCACTAGAGATCAGCTGTGACATCACTGAGAATACAGCCTATCCATCACTAGAGATCAGTGACATCACTGAGAATACAGCCTATCCATCACTAGAGATCAGTGACATCACTGAGAATACAGCCTATCCATCACTAGAGATCAGTGACATCACTGAGAATACAGCCTATCCATCACTGAGAATACAGCCTATCCATCACTAGAGATCAGTGACATCACTGAGAATACAGCCTATCCATCACTAGAGATCAGCGGTGACATCACTGAGAATACAGCCTATCCATCACTAGAGATCAGCAGTGACATCACTGAGAATACAGTCTATCCATCACTAGAGATCAGCGGTGACATCACTGAGAATACAGCCTATCCATCACTAGAGATCAGCAGTGACATCACTGTGAATACAGCCTATCCATCACTGAGAATACAGCCTATCCATCACTAGAGATCAGTGACATCACTGAGAATACAGCCTATCCATCACTAGAGATCAGTGACATCACTGAGAATACAGCCTATCCATCACTAGAGATCAGCGGTGACATCACTGAGAATACAGCCTATCCATCACTAGAGATCAGCGGTGACATCACTGAGAATACAGCCTATCACTAGAGATCAGTGACATCACTGAGAATACAACCTATCCATCACTAGAGATCAGTGACATCACTGAGAATACAGCCTATCCATCACTAGAGATCAGTGACATCACTGAGAATACAGCCTATCCATCACTAGAGATCAGTGACATCACTGAGAATACAGCCTATCCATCACTAGAGATCAGTGACATCACTGAGAATACAGCCTATCCATCACTAGAGATCAGCAGTGACATCACTGAGAATACAGCCTATCCATCACTAGAGATCAGCAGTGACATCACTGTGAATACAGCCTATCCATCACTAGAGATCAGCGGTGACATCACTGAGAATACAGCCTATCCATCACTAGAGATCAGCGGTGACATCACTGAGAATACAGCCTATCCATCACTAGAGATCAGCGGTGACATCACTGAGAATACAGCCTATCCATCACTAGAGATCAGCGGTGACATCACTGAGAATACAGCCTATCCATCACTAGAGATCAGTGACATCACTGAGAATACAGCCTATCCATCACTAGAGATCAGTGACATCACTGAGAATACAACCTATCCATCACTAGAGATCAGTGACATCACTGAGAATACAGCCTATTCATCACTAGAGATCAGTGACATCACTGAGAATACAGCCTATCCATCACTAGAGATCAGTGACATCACTGAGAATACAGCCTATCCATCACTAGAGATCAGTGACATCACTGAGAATACAGCCTATCCATCACTAGAGATCAGCTGTGACATCACTGAGAATACAGCCTATCCATCACTAGAGATCAGTGACATCACTGAGAATACAGCCTATCCATCACTAGAGATCAGTGACATCACTGAGAATACAGCCTATCCATCACTAGAGATCAGTGACATCACTGAGAATACAGCCTATCCATCACTAGAGATCAGTGGTGACATCACTGAGAATACAGCCTATCCATCACTAGAGATCAGCGGTGACATCACTGAGAGTACAGCCTATCCATCACTAGAGATCAGTGACATCACTGAGAATACAGCCTATCCATCACTAGAGATCAGCGGTGACATCACTGAGAATACAGCCTATCCATCACTAGAGAATACAGCCTATCCATCACTGAGAATACAGCCTATCCATCACTAGAGATCAGTGACATAACTGAGAATACAGCCTATCCATCACTAGAGATCAGTGACATAACTGAGAATACAGCCTATCCATCACTAGAGATCAGAGGTGACATCACTGAGAATACAGCCTATCCATCACTAGAGATCAGCGGTGACATCACTGAGAATACAGCCTATCCATCACTAGAGATCAGCGGTGACATGACTGAGAATACAGCCTATCCGTCACTAGAGATCAGTGACATCACTGAGAATACAGCCTATCACTAGAGATCAGCGGTGACATCACTGAGAATCCAGCCTATCCATCACTAGAGATCAGTGACATCACTGAGAATACAGCCTATCCATCACTAGAGATCAGCGGTGACATCACTGAGAATACAGCCTATCCATCACTAGAGAGCAGCGGTGACATCACTGAGAATACAGCCTATCCATCACTAGAGATCAGCGGTGACATCACTGAGAATACAGCCTATCCATCACTAGAGATCAGCGGTGACATCACTGAGAATACAGCCTATCCACCACTAGAGATCAGCGGTGAGCATCTAGGCCGATAGCACCCTGTGTAGGAAGGTTATGTTACTGATCAGCCTAATGATTGATTATTTGGACTGGTCAAACACTAATTTCCCATCAGCCTGTGTAATGGGGGATGTGCGGCCACTGGTGACTGCAGTAATGGCCGCACTAATGATCTGCTTATTGTACATGGAGCCCTGGCTGCACGATTACCAAGCCCTGTAATAGACTATTGCTGAACTAGGTGATCAGCGGCCGTTCACGGAGCAGTCCGGGCCGTGTAATGTCCCGTCACACAGGCAGAGCATCAGACAGTCACAGAAACACATTTTACCAAGGAAGAATACAATAACTCAGAGAGAAGGGCACCGGGCGGCAGCTCTCTTGTCCAGGGGAAGCGATGGTTATGTAACATTAAAGTGCTGCACTCTAATACCAAACAGAAAGCTTTCCACCGCTATAATACACCGAGGATACGAGATCAGCAAAAACAACGGCCACTCTGGTCAAGCACTGAGCGCTGCAGAAACAAAACGCATTTCCCATGCAATGTTCCAAACCAGACGGCGGCTGAGCGAGAGAGGTCACTGCCTGCAGAATAACAGCACAAACATGGAGAAACGACAACAAGGCCTCTGCCTTCACAGGATTGGGGAACTGCTGGGGGTTGTAGTTCTGGAGAAAGAACACTGCAGGCTGTAGAGTATGCTGGGGGTTGTAGTTCTGGAGGAGGAACAGTGCAGGCTGTAGAGTATGCTGGGGGTTGTAGTTCTGGAGAAGGAACACTGCAGGCTGTAGAGTATGCTGGGGGTTGTAGTTCTGGAGAAGGAACACTGCAGGCTGTAGAGTATGCTGGGCGTTGTAGTTTTGGAGGAGGAACACTGCAGGCTGTAGAGTATGCTGGGGGTTGTAGTTCTGGAGAAGGAACACTGCAGGCTGTAGAGTATGCTGGGGGTTGTAGTTCTGGAGAAGGAACACTGCAGGCTGTAGAGTATGCTGGGGGTTGTAGTTCTGGAGAAGGAACACTGCAGGCTGTAGAGTATGCTGGGGGTTGTAGTTTTGGAGGAGGAACACTGCAGGCTGTAGAGTATGCTGGGGGTTGTAGTTCTGGAGAAGGGACACTGCAGGCTGTAGAGTATGCTGAGGGTTGTAGTTCTGGAGAAGGAACACTGCAGGCTGTAGAGTATGCTGGGGGTTGTAGTTTTGGAGGAGGAACACTGCAGGCTGTAAAGTATGCTGGGGGTTGTAGTTCTGGAGAAAGAACACTGCAGGCTGTAGAGTATGCTGGGGGTTGTAGTTCTGGAGGAGGAACACTGCAGGCTGTAGAGTATGCTAGGGGTTGTAGTTCTGGAGAAAGAACACTGCAGGCTGTAGAGTATGCTGGGGGTTGTAGTTCTGGAGGAGGAACACTGCAGGCTATAGAGTACGCTGGGGGTTGTAGTTTTGGAGGAGGAACACTGCAGGCTATAGAGTACGCTGGGGGTTGTAGTTCTTCACCAGCTAGTGGGCCACATTAGGAATTACTGTTGCAGCTGTGAGTGTGTATTGTACTGCACTACTACTGCTGGTGTGCTCACGCTCTGCGACCAGTTATTGGGGAGGGGGCCCTGTACCACTCCTTGCCATCATCAATACAGATGTTCCGCTTCCCATTTCGGGGAGGGGGGGGGGGGGGGACGCACAAGAATAGACAGTTCACTCGGTCTCCCTAACCGCACTCCAGACACGATGGAGACAGACATGTCAGAGAGGTCCCGGACCGCTCCGCGCACCCCTCACCACAACTCCCCGCGCTCCACACAACTTCCTCAGAAGATTTCATCAAACATACAAGATAAAATGCTTTGAATTGGGGACCTGACAGCGGCGGCGGCACAGAAATAATAATAATCATGTATAGACCAAATGTGAACATGTAAGGGTCCTGAAAATGGCGGAAAACCACCAATAACGGGTCATAATCACCAATCACAGGGGGAGCAGCCACAAGAGCTGACAATCACCCCACAACAAGCCTTATAGAGGAGGATTACAGAAATAACAGCGCCACATCTGACAGCAGGCTGTGTCCGGTACTGCAGGGAGCGGACATGTTATGCTATATAGAGACGTTCTTACCTGAAGATCTGTCCCCGCAGATGGCGCAGATGTGCTTGGTGAAGGCCGCCATAGCTCCTGAGGGGTGCACCGGCACTTTAAGCATGCCATTTATTCCCGGAGGAGGCTTGATGTCCTCTGAGCTGCTGACCGAATTCATGGGGGAATGGAGCTGAAAGCAAGAGAAGAAAAAACTGTCAGGGCATGCTGGGAGTTGTAGTTCTATCCAGAACATATTTTACAATACAGCGATCACAGAGATGAGAACATTATAGTCTGCCTCTCCTTCACCCCTTCATGACCAGCCAGGTCCTAATCATCGAGCAATCTATCTATTCAGTCACATTCTAAGAGCCACCGGGACATAGTGTGGTGTACGGGCCAATACCGATACTATAGTGACCGGGACATAGTGTGGTGTACAGGCCAATACCGATACTATAGTGACCGGGACATAAAGTGGTGTACAGGCCAATACTGATACTATAGTGACCGGGACATAGTGTGGTGTACAGGCCAATACCGATACTACAGTGGCCGGGACATAAAGTGGTGTACAGGCCAATACTGATACTATAGTGACCGGGACATAGTGTGGTGTACAGGCCAATACCGATACTACAGTGACCGGGACATAGTGTGGTGTACAGGCCAATACCGATACTATAGTGACCGGGACATAGTGTGGTGTACAGGCCAATACTGATACTATAGTGACCGGGACATAGTGTGGTGTACGGGCCAATACCGATACTACAGTGACCGGGACATAGTGTGGTGTACGGGCCAATACCGATACTATAGTGACCGGGACATAGCGTGGTGTACGGGCCAATACCGATACTACAGTGACCAGGACATAGCGTGGTGTACAGGCCAATACTGATACTATAGTGACCGGGACATAGTGTGGTGTACGGGCCAATACCGATACTATAGTGACCAGGACATAGTGTGGTGTACGGGCCAATACCGATACTATAGTGACCGGGACATAGCGTGGTGTACGGGCCAATACTGATACTATAGTGACCGGGACATAGTGTGGTGTACGGGCCAATACTGATACTATAGTGACCGGGACATAGTGTGGTGTACGGGCCAATACCGATACTATAGTGACCGGGACATAGTGTGGTGTACGGGCCAATACCGATACTATAGTGACCGGGACATAGTGTGGTGTACGGGCCAATACTGATACTATAGTGACCGGGACATAGCTTGGTGTACAGGCCAATACCGATACTATAGTGACCAGGACATAGCGTGGTGTACAGGCCAATACCGATACTACAGTGGCCGGGACATAGCGTGGTGTACGGGCCAATACCGATACTATAGTGACCGGAACATAGCGTGGTGTACAGGCCAATACCGATACTACAGTGACCGGGACATAACGTGGTGTACGGGCCAATACCGATACTACAGTGGCCGGGACATAGCGTGGTGTACGGGCCAATACCGATACTATAGTGACCGGGACATAGTGTGGTGTACGGGCCAATACCGATACTATAGTGACCGGGACATAGCGTGGTGTACAGGCCAATACTGATACTATAGTGACCGGGACATAGTGTGGTGTACGGGCCAATACCGATACTATAGTGACCAGGACACAGTGTGGTGTACAGGCCAATACTGATACTATAGTGACCGGGACATAGTGTGGTGTACGGGCCCATACTGATACTATAGTGACCGGGACATAGCGTAGTGTACGGGCCAATACCGATACTATAGTGACCGGGACATAGTGTGGTGTACAGGCCAATACTGATACTATAGTGACCGGGACATAGTGTGGTGTACGGGCCAATACCGATACTATAGTGACCGGGACATAGCGTGGTGTACGGGCCCATACCGATACTATAGTGACCGGGACATAGTGTGGTGTACAGGCCAATACCGATACTATAGTGACCGGGACATAGCGTGGTGTACGGGCCAATACCGATACTATAGTGACCGGGACATAGCGTGGTGTACGGGCCAATACTGATACTATAGTGACCGGGATATAGCGTGGTGTACGGGCCAATACCGATACTACAGTGACCGGGACATAGCGTGGTGTACAGGCCAATACCGATACTATAGTGACCGGGACATAGCGTGGTGTACGGGCCCATACCGATACTATAGTGACCGGGACATAGCGTGGTGTACGGGCCCATACCGATACTATAGTGACCGGGATATAGCGTGGTGTACAGGCCAATACCGATACTACAGTGGCCGGGACATAGCGTGGTGTACGGGCCAATACCGATACTACAGTGGCCGGGACAATATAACCTGAATGGAGTCAACTAACTGACCAGGTTTCGGCCATTAAGGTTAGTGGGAAGCGTGCCAGCACAGACGCATACGTGCCGGGCCAGAGCTTCGTGTCCTACAAGTAATTATGTGAGACTTTTGGGCGGGTGGTGTCTCCGGCGTGACGCCAGCCTTCATCAGGGATCGGGGCGCTGCCTACGGCCTCACCTTTTCTGCTCTTACACAATTCCTCCTTCTATATCAAAGACTTATAATTGCCGTAAGTATTTGATTACTCCACCAATAAAAATAAAAAAAATTCCCCTAAGTACTTGTAGTTTACTGCGCCGCCATAAAGCAATGTCATGCCTCCGGGCCTAATAACCGGACTGGACCGGACGTTCCCCCGGCCGGGAGACCTCGCAGCATATAAACTTTCGCACCCTTGGAAAGAAATTATGGAAAAGGCTGAGATGAGAGGAGCATGATGGGATACACAGAGTCATTGCCTAATCAGCCTGACCAAGTGTCTGGCAGGCGCTCCGCAACATCAAAAGTAGCTGGAGCGCAGCGAGTGCGGCGGCGAGAGGGGGGGGGCAGCTTTACAGGATCACAGCGGCGGGGGGTGGGGGGGGTGGAAGCAGCTTTACAGGATCACAGCGGCGGGGGGTGGGGGGGGGTGGAAGCAGCTTTACAGGATCACAGGCCTCCACCAAGACTCAAGTGTTTTATCTAAAGCTCAAGGAGGGCGATGAATCTGTGTCAGGTCAGAGGGGTGGGAGGACTGGAAGAGCTGCGGCAATTAGAGCCATTATCTACAGGATGCAGCTGTCTGTCTGTCCTCCATGCTTTATACTGCAGCAATAAGAGGAGCCATTATCTACAGGACGCTGCTGTCTGTCCTCCATGCTTTATACTGCAGCAATAAGAGGAGCCATTATCTACAGGACGCTGCTGTCTGTCCTCCATGCTTTATACTGCAGCAATAAGAGGAGCCATTATCTACAGGACGCTGCTGTCAGTCTGTCCTCCATGCTTTATACTGCAGCAATAAGAGGAGCCATTATCTACAGGACGCTGCTGTCTGTCCGTCCTCCATGCTTTATACTGCAGCAATAAGAGCAGCCATTATCTACAGGACGCTGCTATCTGTCCTCCATGCTTTATACTGCAGCAATAAGAGGAGCCATTATCTACAGGACGCTGCTGTCAGTCTGTCCTCCATGCTTTATACTGCAGCAATAAGAGGAGCCATTATCTACAGGACGCTGCTGTCCGTCCTCCATGCTTTATACTGCAGCAATAAGAGGAGCCATTATCTACAGGACGCTGCTGTCTGTCCTCCATGCTTTATACTGCAGCAATAAGAGGAGCCATTATCTACAGGACGCTGCTGTCTGTCCGTCCTCCATGCTTTATACTGCAGCAATAAGAGGAGCCATTATCTACAGGACGCTGCTGTCTGTCCTCCATGCTTTATACTGCAGCAATAAGAGGAGCCATTATCTACAGGACGCTGCTGTCCGTCTGTCCTTCATGCTTTATACTGCAGCAATAAGAGGAGCCATTATCTACAGGACGCTGCTGTCAGTCTGTCCTCCATGCTTTATACTGCAGCAATAAGAGGAGCCATTATCTACAGGACGCTGCTGTCTGTCCTCCATGCTTTATACTGCAGCAATAAGAGGAGCCATTATCTACAGGACGCTGCTGTCTGTCCTCCATGCTTTATACTGCAGCAATAAGAGGAGCCATTATCTACAGGACGCTGCTCTCCGTCCTCCATGCTTTATACTGCAGCAATAAGAGGAGCCATTATCTACAGGACGCTGCTGTCTGTCTGTCCTCCATGCTTTATACTGCAGCAATAAGAGGAGCCATTATCTACAGGACGCTGCTGTCTGTCTGTCCGTCCTCCATGCTTTATACTGCAGCAATAAGAGGAGCCATTATCTACAGGACGCTGCTGTCCGTCTGTCCTCCATGCTTTATACTGCAGCAATAAGAGGAGCCATTATCTACAGGACGCTGCTGTCTGTCCTCCATGCTTTATACTGCAGCAATAAGAGGAGCCATTATCTACAGGACGCTGCTGTCTGTCTGTCCGTCCTCCATGCTTTATACTGCAGCAATAAGAGGAGCCATTATCTACAGGACGCTGCTGTCCGTCCTCCATGCTTTATACTGCAGCAATAAAAGGAGCTATTATCTACAGGACGCTGCTGTCCGTCTATCCTCCATGCTTTATACTGCAGCAATAAGAGGAGCCATTATCTACAGGAGGCTGCTGTCCGTCTGTCCTCCATGCTTTATACTGCAGCAATAAGAGGAGCCATTATCTACAGGACGCTGCTGTCCGTCTGTCCTCCATGCTTTATACTGCAGCAATAAGAGGAGCCATTATCTACAGGACGCTGCTCTCCGTCTGTCCTCCATGCTTTATACTGCAGCAATAAGAGGAGCCATTATCTACAGGACGCTGCTGTCTGTCCTCCATGCTTTATACTGCAGCAATAAGAGGAGCCATTATCTACAGGACGCTGCTCTCCGTCTGTCCTCCATGCTTTATACTGCAGCAATAAGAGGAGCCATTATCTACAGGACGCTGCTGTCCGTCCTCCATGCTTTATACTGCAGCAATAAGAGAGGAGCCATTATCTATAGGACGCTGCTGTCTGTCCTCCATGCTTTATACTGCAGCAATAAGAGGAGCCATTATCTACAGGATGCTGCTGTCCGTCCTCCATGCTTTATACTGCAGCAATAAGAGGAGCCATTATCTACAGGACGCTGCTGTCCGTCTGTCCTCCATGCTTTATACTGCAGCAATAAGAGGAGCCATTATCTACAGGACGCTGCTGTCTGTCCGTCCTCCATGCTTTATACTGCAGCAATAAGAGGAGCCATTATCTACAGGACGCTGCTCTCCGTCTGTCCTCCATGCTTTATACTGCAGCAATAAGAGGAGCCATTATCTACAGGACGCTGCTGTCTGTCCTCCATGCTTTATACTGCAGCAATAAGAGGAGCCATTATCTACAGGACGCTGCTGTCTGTCCTCCATGCTTTATACTGCAGCAATAAGAGGAGCCATTATCTACAGGACGCTGCTGTCCGTCCTCCATGCTTTATACTGCAGCAATAAGAGGAGCCATTATCTACAGGACGCTGCTGTCCGTCCTCCATGCTTTATACTGCAGCAATAAGAGGAGCCATTATCTACAGGACGCTGCTGTCCCTCCTCCATGCTTTATACTGCAGCAATAAGAGGAGCCATTATCTACAGGACGCTGCTGTCAGTCTGTCCTCCATGCTTTATACTGCAGCAATAAGAGGAGCCATTATCTACAGGACGCTGCTGTCCGTCTGTCCTTCATGCTTTATACTGCAGCAATAAGAGGAGCCATTATCTACAGGACGCTGCTGTCCGTCTGTCCTCCATGCTTTATACTGCAGCAATAAGAGGAGCCATTATCTACAGGACGCTGCTGTCTGTCCGTCCTCCATGCTTTATACTGCAGCAATAAGAGGAGCCATTATCTACAGGAGGCTGCTGTCTGTCCTCCATGCTTTATACTGCAGCAATAAGAGGAGCCATTATCTACAGGACGCTGCTGTCCGTCCTCCATGCTTTATACTGCAGCAATAAGAGGAGCCATTATCTACAGGACGCTGCTCTCCGTCTGTCCTCCATGCTTTATACTGCAGCAATAAGAGGAGCCATTATCTACAGGACGCTGCTGTCCGTCTGTCCTCCATGCTTTATACTGCAGCAATAAGAGGAGCCATTATCTACAGGACGCTGCTGTCTGTCCGTCCTCCATGCTTTATACTGCAGCAATAAGAGGAGCCATTATCTATAGGACGCTGCTGTCTGTCCTCCATGCTTTATACTGCAGCAATAAGAGGAGCCATTATCTACAGGACGCTGCTGTCCGTCCTCCATGCTTTATACTGCAGCAATAAGAGGAGCCATTATCTACAGGACGCTGCTCTCCGTCTGTCCTCCATGCTTTATACTGCAGCAATAAGAGGAGCCATTATCTACAGGACGCTGCTGTCCGTCCTCCATGCTTTATACTGCAGCAATAAGAGGAGCCATTATCTACAGGACGCTGCTGTCTGTCCTCCATGCTTTATACTGCAGCAATAAGAGGAGCCATTATCTACAGGAGGCTGCTGTCCGTCCTCCATGCTTTATACTGCAGCAATAAGAGGAGCCATTATCTACAGGACGCTGCTGTCTGTCCTCCATGCTTTATACTGCAGCAATAAGAGGAGCCATTATCTACAGGACGCTGCTGTCCGTCTGTCCTCCATGCTTTATACTGCAGCAATAAGAGCAGCCATTATCTACAGGACGCTGCTGTCTGTCCTCCATGCTTTATACTGCAGCAATAAGAGGAGCCATTATCTACAGGACGCTGCTCTCCGTCCTCCATGCTTTATACTGCGGCAATAAGAGGAGCCATTATCTACAGGAAGCGCTTTGTTAGCAGGTATTATCATGTGCAAGATGAAGACGTAACCTCCCTGAAATGAGAGATCAGTGATTGGGTAGGGACGGACTAAGAGCGATGTCATGTGTCCAGTGCGTGACATCACCGGCAGAACAAGCCCGACAGCATCTCCTACAGCCTGTACATTGTTTACAAAAATCCCACCAAACTGATCAGCTCTAAGGGGGGCATCAACGTGTGCTGTCCTGCCACACAGCACCCACAGGGGGCAATACACAGATCCTCATAGATGCATGTAATACAGAAGCACTGCAGATGTGTTTTGTGGACAACAGATTTGTGGTGGCCGCCCCTTTAAGGCTTTCAATAGGCTGCAGTTCACAAGGCAAACATACTGCAGTCATGCAGCTTCTAGAGACTTTGATAGAGAATCTGCATCACAACTTACTAATACTGCAAAAAAACCTGTGATACATTAGGCCTAGAAAGCGTCTGGTTGTATTCAGGATACAGCCCCCCAATAGCTGCACTGTGTTCCCCAACTGATAGACACCCCAAGGAATCAATGGCAGAAGGCACGTCCAATGTCCTCCACCCCCTGCAGAGCTCTACAGGCCAGAGGACTGTGCCCTGTAACCATGGTACTGTGCGCCCAGATGTGCTGCCCCTGGGGATGCCACAGGACTGTGCCCTGTAACCATGGTACTGTGCGCCCAGATGTGCTGCCCCTGGGGATGCCAGAGGACTGTGCCCTGTAACCATGGTACTGTGCGCCCAGATGTGCTGCCCCTGGGGATGCCAGAGGACTGTGCCCTGTAACCATGGTACTGTGCGCCCAGATGTGCTGCCCCTGGGGATGCCAGAGGACTGTGCCCTGTAACCATGGTACTGTGCGCCCAGATGTGCTGCCCCTGGGGATGCCAGAGGACTGTGCCCTGTAACCATGGTACAGTGCGACCAGATGTGCTGCCCCTGGGGATGCCAGAGGACTGTGCCCTGTAACCATGGTACTGTGCGCCCAGATGTGCTGCCCCTGGGGATGCCAGAGGACTGTGCCCTGTAACCATGGTACAGTGCGACCAGATGTGCTGCCCCTGGGGATGCCAGAGGACTGTGCCCTGTAACCATGGTACTGTGCGCCCAGATGTGCTGCCCCTGGGGATGCCAGAGGACTGTGCCCTGTAACCATGGTACTGTGCGCCCAGATGTGCTGCCCCTGTGAATGCCGGAGGACTGTGCCCTGTAACCATGGTACTGTGCGCCCAGATGTGCTGCCCCTGGGAATACCGGAGGACTGTTCCCTGTAACCATGGTACTGTGCTCTCTGTGCTGCCCCTGGTGATGCCAGGTACTATACTGGAGCACTGTGCTGCCCCTGGTGATGCCAGGCTCTATAGACCGGAGGACTGTGCCCTGTAACCATGGTACTGTGCTCTCTGTGCTGCCCCTGGTGATGCCGGAGGACTGTGCCCTGTAACCATGGTACTGTGCTCTCTGTGCTGCCCCTGGTGATGCCGGAGGACTGTGCCCTGTAACCATGGTACTGTGCTCTCTGTGCTGCCCCTGGTGATGCCGGAGGACTGTGCCCTGTAACCATGGTACTGTGCTCTCTGTGCTGCCCCTGGTGATGCCGGAGGACTGTGCCCTGTAACCATGGTACTGTGCTCTCTGTGCTGCCCCTGGTGATGCCGGAGGACTGTGCCCTGTAACCATGGTACTGTGCTCTCTGTGCTGCCCCTGGTGATGCCGGAGGACTGTGCCCTGTAACCATGGTACTGTGCTCTCTGTGCTGCCCCTGGTGATGCCGGAGGACTGTGCCCTGTAACCATGGTACTGTGCTCTCTGTGCTGCCCCTGGTGATGCCGGAGGACTGTGCCCTGTAACCATGGTACTGTGCTCTCTGTGCTGCCCCTGGTGATGCCGGAGGACTGTGCCCTGTAACCATGGTACTGTGCTCTCTGTGCTGCCCCTGGTGATGCCGGAGGACTGTGCCCTGTAACCGTGGTACTGTGCTCTCTGTGCTGCCCCTGGTGATGCCGGAGGACTGTGCCCTGTAACCATGGTACTGTGCTCTCTGTGCTGCCCCTGGTGATGCCGGAGGACTGTGCCCTGTAACCGTGGTACTGTGCTCTCTGTGCTGCCCCTGGTGATGCCGGAGGACTGTGCCCTGTAACCGTGGTACTGTGCTCTCTGTGCTGCCCCTGGTGATGCCGGAGGACTGTGCCCTGTAACCATGGTACTGTGCTCTCTGTGCTGCCCCTGGTGATGCCGGAGGACTGTGCCCTGTAACCATGGTACTGTGCTCTCTGTGCTGCCCCTGGTGATGCCGGAGGACTGTGCCCTGTAACCATGGTACTGTGCTCTCTGTGCTGCCCCTGGTGATGCCGGAGGACTGTGCCCTGTAACCGTGGTACTGTGCTCTCTGTGCTGCCCCTGGTGATGCCGGAGGACTGTGCCCTGTAACCATGGTACTGTGCTCTCTGTGCTGCCCCTGGTGATGCCGGAGGACTGTGCCCTGTAACCATGGTACTGTGCTCTCTGTGCTGCCCCTGGTGATGCCGGAGGACTGTGCCCTGTAACCATGGTACTGTGCTCTCTGTGCTGCCCCTGGTGATGCCGGAGGACTGTGCCCTGTAACCATGGTACTGTGCTCTCTGTGCTGCCCCTGGTGATGCCGGAGGACTGTGCCCTGTAACCATGGTACTGTGCTCTCTGTGCTGCCCCTGTTGATGCCGGAGGACTGTGCCCTGTAACCATGGTACTGTGCTCTCTGTGCTGCCCCTGGTGATGCCGGAGGACTGTGCCCTGTAACCATGGTACTGTGCTCTCTGTGCTGCCCCTGGTGATGCCGGAGGACTGTGCCCTGTAACCATGGTACTGTGCTCTCTGTGCTGCCCCTGGTGATGCCTGAGGACTGTGCCCTGTAACCATGGTACTGTGCTCTCTGTGCTGCCCCTGGTGATGCCAGGCTCTATAGACCGGAGGACTGTGCCCTGTAACCATGGTACTGTGCTCTCTGTGCTGCCCCTGGTGATGCCGGAGGACTGTGCCCTGTAACCATGGTACTGTGCTCTCTGTGCTGCCCCTGTTGATGCCGGAGGACTGTGCCCTGTAACCGTGGTACTGTGCTCTCTGTGCTGCCCCTGGTGATGCCGGAGGACTGTGCCCT
This sequence comes from Dendropsophus ebraccatus, assembly GCF_027789765.1. Lineage (NCBI taxonomy): Eukaryota > Metazoa > Chordata > Amphibia > Anura > Hylidae > Dendropsophus > Dendropsophus ebraccatus. The sequence continues at coordinate 4,723,153 of NC_091463.1, forward strand.
GTAACCATGGTACTGTGCTCTCTGTGCTGCCCCTGTTGATGCCGGAGGACTGTGCCCTGTAACCATGGTACTGTGCTCTCTGTGCTGCCCCTGGTGATGCCAGAGGACTGTGCCCTGTAACCATGGTACTGTGCTCTCTGTGCTGCCCCTGGTGATGCCGGAGGACTGTGCCCTGTAACCATGGTACTGTGCTCTCTGTGCTGCCCCTGGTGATGCCGGAGGACTGTGCCCTGTAACCATGGTACTGTGCTCTCTGTGCTGCTCTCACCTGGATAAGTCAATGTCTCTTATGACATTTCTGCGTCTGTGAAGAACAATAAGATCACACAATAGCGGAGCTGTGTTCTCGCCTCCTCTCTACATGAATAGACGCCTGTTCTCTGGGTGACTGCCGCCTGCACCAGGAGATTTCCATTTTTAATGTCACCTTTTCCAGACAATGACTCTTGTATAAACCTATATCCAGTATACTGTAATATAGTGAGCAGGCCTGGTCCACTGCGCCGCCATGTCTGTGGGAGAGCGTATCACTATATGCAGTATACAGTGATGTTATATATCAGACCCCACACTGCACCATCACCCTTCTAGTCTATGTTCAGACTGCACATCATCCACTGCTTCCTCTTCCTCTTGTGCTGTTACTACAACTCCCATCCTCCCCGACACTCGTGTAGTACAACTCCCTCATAAATCCTCCTTGGCAGTGGTAATACAGGAGCGCCCGTGTGGTGACTCTGGATCAGGAAGCAGCATTGACGCCTCCAGGTGCCGGGGGGGGGGGGGGTGGCTCCGTGCAGGATGCTGTCCAGTATAAGGTGGCGATGACGGGATGGCAGGTGGCGATGAGGGGGCGGCAGGTGGCGATGACGGGATGACAGGTGGCGATGACGGGATGGCAGGTGGCGATGAGGGGGCGGCAGGTGTCGATGACGGGGCGACAGGTGGCGATGAGGGGGCGGCAGGTGTTGATGACGGGGCGACAGGTGGCGATGAGGGGGTGACAGGTGTCGATGACGGGGCGACAGGTGGCGATGAGGGGGTGACAGGTGGCGATGAGGGGGTGACAGGTGGCGATGAGGGGGTGACAGGTGGCGATGAGGGGGTGACAGGTGGCGATGACGGGATGGCAGGTGTCGATGACGGGATGGCAGGTGTCGATGAGGGGGCGGCAGGTGTCGATGACGGGATGACAGGTGGCGATGACGGGATGGCAGGTGGCGATGAGGGGGCGGCAGGTGTCGATGACGGGGCGACAGGTGGCGATGAGGGGGCGGCAGGTGTCGATGACGGGGCGACAGGTGGCGATGAGGGGGCGACAGGTGGCGATGAGGGGGCGGCAGGTGGCGATGAGGGGGCGACAGGTGGCGATGAGGGGGCGACAGGTGGCGATGAGGGGGTGACAGGTGGCGATGAGGGGGTGACAGGTGGCGATGAGGGGGTGACAGGTGGCGATGAGGGGGTGACAGGTGGCGATGAGGGGGTGACAGGTGGCGATGAGGGGGTGACAGGTGGCAGTCAGCTGCTGGTGCCCTGTTGCTTATTTTAGTGTAAGCTCCTTACCTCTGGGAGGGGGGACCTGAGGGGATTTAGACATTAGATAATCTTCCCGTCGGTCGGCCCTCCCTCCCTCCGCTGCTGGGGACAGGAAATGTCACATCCCATGATCATTAACCCTGTAACCGGATTTACGTTGCTACATTAACGTGTAATCTGCACAGCCGGTCCCGGTCAGATGTCAGCGCCCACACGTATAAGGCGTCTTTATATCACGTCACATCTAATTTTAGGCCTGGGAAGTTCTATGTTATCAGCCATTACAGGTGGGAAAGACCGAGTGATAGAAAGTGCTGTAGTGACCCCCGGGGGCCACACTTGTGTCTGTAAGTCTATAGGATCCCACATTACTGGACAGAAAGTCTGATGTATAGATAGAAAATTATTCCTCAACATTCACATCTATATCTCTGCTACCCTGAGTAATGCTGGCCATATACACTGGATAGCGGTCAGCGGGCAACCATTGCTCCCATCCTGCCCCCCGTAACACACACTCAACTAAGGAGCCAAGTGTTCTGAATAAGGAAACGGGAGTAAGCCAATGCCAAACACATCTGTCTCCTCAGGACCCCTCTGTTCCCTCCCTCCAGACTCCCCAGGACTGTTCTGTCCCCTCCCTCCAGACTTACTGGGACCCCTCTGTTCCCTCCCTCCAGACTCCCCAGGACTGTTCTGTCCCCTCCCTCCAGACTTACTGGGACCCCTCTGTTCCCTCCCTCCAGACTCCCCAGGACTGTTCTGTCCCCTCCCTCCAGACTTACTGGGACCCCTCTGTTCCCTCCCTCCAGACTCCCCAGGACTGTTCTGTCCCCTCCCTCCAGACTCCCCAGGACTGTTCTGTCCCCTCCCTCCAGACTCCTCAGGACTGTTCTGTTCCCTCCCTCCAGACTCCCCAGGACTGTTCTGTCCCCTCCCTCCAGACTTACTGGGACCCCTCTGTTCCCTCCCTCCAGACTCCCCAGGACTGTTCTGTCCCCTCCCTCCAGACTTACTGGGACCCCTCTGTTCCCTCCCTCCAGACTCCCCAGGACTGTTCTGTCCCCTCCCTCCAGACTTACTGGGACCCCTCTGTTCCCTCCCTCCAGACTCCCCAGGACTGTTCTGTCCCCTCCCTCCAGACTCCTCTGTCCCCTCAGGACTGTTCTGTTCCCTCCCTCCAGACTCCCCAGGACTGTTCTGTCCCCTCCCTCCAGACTCCCCAGGACTGTTCTGTCCCCTCTCTCCAGACTCCCCAGGACTGTTCTGATCCCTCCCTCCAGACTCCTCAGGACTGTTCTGTCCCCTCCCTCCAGACTCCCCAGGACTGTTCTGTCCCCTCCCTCCAGACTCCCCAGGACTGTTCTGTCCCCTCCCTCCAGACTCCCTAGGACTGTTCTGTCCCCTCCTTCCAGACTCCCCAGGACTGTTCTGTCCCCTCCCTCCAGACTCCTCTGTCCCCTCAGGACTGTTCTGTACTCTCACTCCAGACTCCTCAGAACTGTTCTGTCCCCTCCCTCCAGACTCCCCAGGACTGTTCTGTCCCCTCCCTCCAGACTTACTGGGACCCCTCTGTTCCCTCCCTCCAGACTCCCCAGGACTGTTCTGTCCCCTCCCTCCAGACTCCCCAGGACTGTTCTTTCCCCTCCCTCCAGACTCCTCTGTCCCCTCAGGACTGTTCTGTCCCCTCCCTCCAGACTCCCCAGGACTGTTCTGTCCCCTCCCTCCAGACTCCTCAGGTCTGTTCTGTCCCCTCCCCTATGTGGAGGGATAGTTGTGAGGCCCCATACACATAAAATGATTGCTGGGTCAAGCTGGCATTAAGCTAGTGTGTATGGTCAGCTTTACAAATAGAATAAAATGTAATAATTCTGGTGACTCACCTGCGGACTGCTGGTGCCGAACCCCATGCCCGGTCCAGACGACAGCGACATTGAAGGACCCAGAGGTGGGCTGATGACGGAGAACGGTGGACCCATTCCATTGATGGGAGAGTTGAGAGGTGAGTGGAGCTGGGTGGGGGAGCCCAATGATGGGCTTATCCCGGAACTGCTGAGGGATGGATGCAGCAGAGGTGCGCTCATAGAACCACGGATACTCGGTGAGTTCAGGGAGCTGGAATTAACCTGGGTGGAAAAATCTGAAAAACAAGAAGAAAAGACCATAAAGGATATTAGAACCGGTGGATTAAGACGCCAGAGAACAAACTTAACCAGAGGATGAAATGTGATCTCTCTCAAGACCAATGGACATGGCAGTGGGGGTGTGGTCATGGTGGTGGGGGTGTGGCCATGGCAGTGGGGGTGTGGCCATGGCAGTGGGGGGGTGGCCATGGCAGTGGGGGGGTGGCCATGGCAGTGGGGGTGTGGCCATGGCAGTGGGGGTGTGGCCATGGCAGTGGGGGGGTGGCCATGAAAGAGGTGGGGCGTGAGATACAAAAGGATCTTCCCCTACAGAGCTGCCCTAGCCCAGTGCATTATGGGAAGATTAAAGGGCCAAGCATGCTGGAAATGTTGCCTCTTTGTAGAAGGTAAGGAAATCCATTTTGGCGCTGGGCCCGGCACTGATCCCGATACGATCAACCACAGCGCAGTTCCTAAATCCCCGGATAACTGGGAAATGACATCAACCTGCATGCACACTGTCTGTCTTCATGTAACTAATCCCACGTGTGTCCTATGTGCAGACATATGCTTTATTTCCCTGCCTGGATGACATCATGTTGTGGGTTGCTGAGGGCCCGAGCCGCCGGGGCCACCTGGCACACGTTTCCTGCCTCACCAGCTTCACATGTTACATATAGAACCAGAACAAGCTCCACTCACAGGACACAAGTACAAAGCTAAGTGCGTGTGTGAATGACGTCTTCCATCACGACGCCGGCAACAATCCCCACAAACACATCATTAGATGAGGGAGCAGGAGGAGATGTTCTGCAGAGGAGACGTCAGTGACGCTATGCAATATCACACACCTCAACGTCCAAAAGATGAAGGTGCACAGCAACATGGCGGCCACCAGCAAGGGACGGCCACAGTATAATACCAGCGTGGAGCCCAAAGATGGACCAAAGACTGGTGCATTATAAGGCTATAATTTATAAGGTTACAGGTGAATGCTGGGATCCAAACAACGTCCAGCAGCCGTGCAGCCATCTCTATAGGGTACAGCGTTACACGGCCATCTCTATAGGGTACAGCATTACACGGCCATGTCTATAGCACACAGCATTACACGGCCATCTCTATAGGGTACAGCATTACACGGCCATCTCTATAGCGCACAGCATTACACGGCCATCTTTATAGCGCACAGCATTACACGGCCATCTCTATAGGGTACAGCGTTACACGGCCATCTCTATAGGGTACAGCATTACACGGCCATCTCTATAGCGTACAGCATTACACGGCCATCTCTATAGCGTACAGCATTACACGGCCATCTTTATAGCGCACAGCATTACACGGCCATCTCTATAGCGTACCTCATTACACGGCCATCTTTATAGGGTACAGCATTACACGGCCATCTCTATAGCGTACAGCATTACACGGCCATCTCTATAGCGTACAGCATTACACGGCCATCTCTATAGGGTACAGCATTACACGACCATGTCTATAGCACACAGCATTACACGGCCATCTCTATAGCGTACAGCATTACACGGCCATCTTTATAGCGCACAGCATTACACGGCCATCTCTATAGCGTACAGCATTACACGGCCATCTTTATAGCGCACAGCATTACACGGCCATCTCTATAGCGTACCTCATTACACGGCCATCTTTATAGGGTACAGCATTACACGGCCATCTCTATAGCGTACAGCATTACACGGCCATCTTTATAGCGCACAGCATTACACGGCCATCTTTATAGGGTACAGCATTACACGGCCATCTCTATAGCGTACAGCATTACACGGCCATCTCTATAGCGTACAGCATTACACGGCCATCACTTGTGCAGCACACAGCATTACACGGCCATCTCTATAGCGTACAGCATTACACGGCCATCTCTATAGCGTACAGCATTACACGGCCATCTCTATAGCGTACAGCATTACACGGCCATCTCTATAGCGTACAGCATTACACGGCCATCTCTATAGCGTACAGCATTACACGGCCATCACTTGTGCAGCACACAGCATTACACGGCCATCTTTATAGGGTACAGCATTACACGGCCATCTCTATAGCGTACAGCATTACACGGCCATCTCTATAGCGTACAGCATTACACGGCCATCTCTATAGCGTACAGCATTACACGGCCATCTCTATAGCGTACAGCATTACACGGCCATCACTTGTGCAGCACACAGCATTACACGGCCATCTCTATAGCGCACAGCATTACACGGCCATCTTTATAGCGCACAGCATTACACGGCCATCTCTATAGCGTACTGCATTACACGGCCATCTCTATAGCGTACAGCATTACACGGCCATCTCTATAGGGTACAGCATTACACGGCCATCTCTATAGCGTACAGCATTACACGGCCATCTCTATAGGGTACAGCATTACACGGCCATCTCTATAGCGTACAGCATTACACGGCCATCTCTATAGGGTACAGCATTACACGGCCATCTCTATAGCGCACAGCATTACACGGCCATCTCTATAGGGTACAGCATTACACGGCCATCTCTATAGGGTATAGCATTACACGGCCATCTTTATAGCGCACAGCATTACACGGCCATCTCTATAGGGTACAGCATTACACGGCCATCTCTATAGGGTACAGCATTACACGGCCATCTCTATAGGGTACAGCATTACACGGCCATCTCTATAGCGTACAGCATTACACGGCCATCTCTATAGGGTACAGCATTACACGGCCATCTCTATAGGGTACAGCATTACACGGCCATCTCTATAGGGTACAGCATTACACGGCCATCTCTATAGGGTACAGCATTACACGGCCATCTCTATAGGGTACAGCATTACACGGCCATCTCTATAGCACACAGCATTACACGGCCATCTCTATAGCACACAGCATTACACGGCCATCTCTATAGCGTACAGCATTACACGGCCATCTCTATAGGGTACAGCATTACACGGCCATCTCTATAGGGTACAGCATTACACGGCCATCTCTATAGCACACACGTTACACGGCCATCTCTATAGCGTACAGCATTACACGGCCATCTCTATAGCGTACAGCATTACACGGCCATCTCTATAGCGTACAGCATTACACGGCCATCTCTATAGCACACACGTTACACGGCCATCTCTATAGCACACAGCATTACACGGCCATCTCTATAGCGTACAGCATTACACGGCCATCTCTATAGCGTACAGCATTACACGGCCATCTCTATAGCGTACAGCATTACACGGCCATCTCTATAGGGTACTGCATTACACGGCCATCTCTATAGCGTACAGCATTACACGGCCATCACTTGTGCAGCACACAGGCCTCTGTCATCACACTGGAATATAAATAAAACATGGCGGAAATAGGATATCCACGTATTGTGTAACATTCATCCTACATATACACATAGGCCGGCTACTAGTGACAGCGAAAGTCATTAGGAAGGAAGTTAATGTTGTATTTTTGACCCCTGGAGTCCAGTTTCATTTTCTATGACGACATTTAACAGGTAACATATAGAAAGTAACACATAATACCCGACACCTATGTATCACAGCTGGTCAGCGACCAATTCACCCCTGAGCAGCAAATATACATAAAACCTGTAATATATACTTATCTTCTACTAACCCCTATTATACCCCGGAGCTGCTGGGGTCACTGTGTACATACATTACTGATCCTGCGTTACATCCTGTATTATACCCCAGAGCTGCACTCACTATTCTGCTGGTGGGGTCACTGTGTACATACATTACTGATCCTGCGTTACATCCTGTATTATACCCCAGAGCTGCACTCACTATTCTGCTGGTGGGGTCACTGTGTACATACATTACTGATCCTGAGTTACATCCTGTATTATACCCCAGAGCTGCACTCACTATTCTGCTGGTGGGGTCACTGTGTACATACATTACATTACTGATCCTGAGTTACATCCTGTATTATACCCCAGAGCTGCACTCACTATTCTGCTGGTGGGGTCACTGTGTACATACATTACTGATCCTGAGTTACATCCTGTATTATACCCCAGAGCTGCACTCACTATTCTGCTGGTGGGGTCACTGTGTAGATACATTATATTACTGATCCTGAGTTACATCCTGTATTATACCCGAAAGCTGCACTCACTATTCTGCTGGTGGGGTCACTGTGTATATACATTACATTACTGATCCTGAGTTACATCCTGTATTATACCCCAGAGCTGCACTCACTATTCTGCTGGTGGGGTCACTGTGTACATACATTACTGATCCTGAGTTACATCCTGTATTATACCCCAGAGCTGCACTCACTATTCTGCTGGTGGGGCCACTGTATATACATTACATTACTGATCCTGAGTCACATCCTGTATTATACCCCAGAGCTGCACTCACTATTCTGCTGGTGGGGTCACTGTGTACATACAACACTGATCCGGAGTTACATCCTGTATTATACTCCAGAGCTGCACTCACTATTCTGCTGGTGGGGTCACTGTGTACATACATCACTGATCCTGTACTGATCCTGAGTTACATCCTGTATTACACCCCAGAGCTGCACTCACTATTCTGCTGGCTTGGCTCTCTCTCTATACAGTACGTATCTCCCGTCCTCTGGAGACGCAGCTGATGTATAAATCACAGAATGATCCTCCTGTTTGTCGCTCACTGGGTTTCCTATAGGACGATCTCTTCCCCTCCATGTTTGCAGCGTGCGCCATTAATAATCCACGAGGTTCTCACCACAGTCCTTACACAAATGACTAATCCAGTTTGATGGAACAATTTACACGGCGCTCTCATTAATAATGGAGACGCTCTCTTTCATGGCTGTGTGATTATTTGCACAGTAGTCGCTTCCCATTGTTCGGGGTGGACGGCGGCATGCGTACAGAGAGTAAGGACAGCTCTCCTGGCCCGCTGACATGGAAACAGGTCAATCTAATTGTGGACTGACCACCACAAGCCTCCATCTTCCCATTGTCACGTACACGGCACGACTTCTCCTGTAACGTAACCTCAGCACCAGCGCATGCTCCAAAGCCGATCTACTAGAATATAGCGCTCAGGTGTGAGATTGGAAAAGGTCATCGGATAAGTCATGTAGGTACCAGATAGGTCATAAAGGTACCGGATAAGTCATGTAGGTACCAGATAGGCCATGTATGCACCGGATAGATCATAAAGGTACCGGATAAGTCATGTAGGTACCAGATAGGCCATGTATGCACCAGATAGGTCATAAAGGTACCGGATAAGTCATGTAGGTACCAGATAGGCCATGTATGCACCGGATAGGTCATAAAGGTACCGGATAAGTCATGTAAGTACCAGATAGGCCATGTATGCACCGGATAGTTCATAAAGGTACCGGATAAGTCATGTAGGTACCAGATAGGCCATGTATGCACCGGATAGTTCATAAAGGTACCGGATAAGTCATGTAGGTACCAGATAGGCCATGAAGGTAGAGGATAAGTCATGTAGGTACCAGATAGGCCATAAGGTACAGGATAAGTCATGTAGGTAATGGATAGGTCATGAAAGTACTGGAAAAGTCATGTATCTACCAGATAACCTATGCAGGCACCGGATAACCCAAGAAGGCACCAGATAAGCCATGCAGATACCAGATAACCTATGCAGGCACCGGATAACCCAAGGCGGCACCAGATAAGCCATGTATCTACCAGATAACCTATGCAGGCACCGGATAACCCAATAAGGCACCAGATAAGCCATGCAGATACCAGATAAGCAATGTAGGTACTGGATAACCCATGCAGATACCAGATAACACATGTAGGTACTAGGTAGGCCATGAAAGTACTGGATAAGTTATGTAGATACTGGATAAGCCATGCAGGCACCCGATAAGTCATGTAGGTATCGGAGAAGCTGGCTGGGGCTCTAGTCCAGGCCTGGCTGGTGTGCGCTGCTTCCTTATGATGCTCTGGGAGTTTTAGTGTCTGGCAGCCCCCACCACCCCCTTCGTCTGCTCTCACTATCATACTTGTTCCCTATTCTATACTATCACTATGCCAGCTCTAATCTGACTAATATTTGACTTTCTACACTTTGATGCCGCCACTTCCTTCTCGTATCTGTGAGGCGGCTGTCATTCTCCCATACAGGGCGACCCACACAATGAGGACCTGGAGTCTGGGGATCCCGGTGCTATTCTTACACATCAGCGACACCGCTCCTGTGGGTGACGGACGTAACTAATATATGTCGTAACATAAGAAATGCCAACTGAAGGTTAACCCCGCGCAGACAGACAGCTGCAGCAACCCCCCCATCCCTGCTCCGCCGCCTCCAGCTGCTTCTCAGCCTGAAGATTCATCACAAATCTCTTTTTATCTTTCACACGCCGCTCACAGACAGCGAGAAAGTCGTTACGTCTTGTGATGAAGCAAAATCCTCCCGTAAACACAACGCTGCCCTATACCATTCAGAAGTCGCTGACATAGTGCATGTAGATTTGTTCCAATGCATCCAAAATACAAATGTAGCAACTGTGTTGATCCAAGTGTCTCCATGGTAACAGACTACAAGCTCTGTCTGTGCAGTCAGACTCGGCAGTAAAGTATCACTCTAACCATCTCACTTATTCCTGCTCTTTCTTTGTAGGTGACAACATACAGAGAGCATTCAGCCATTAAAGGGAACCGGTCACAATGAAAATTCAGCCTGACGTGTATCATGATATAAAGCAGGGGGAGCTGAGTCGACTCTTATATAGTTTTGTATACTCTCTATGTAATAGAGTCACTTAAATCTTTACGAGTCCAGTGGGCGGTCCATGCACACAGACAGTTGTCAATCATTGAGAATGACCGCCCACTAGACTCCTAAGTCCAGAATAAGCAGAGATTTTAATCAATAAATTACACGTTCCACTGAACCTTTTCTACAACTATGAATTGTCTCTGTTCCTCCGGCTCTATAACATGGTGCCGGCAGACAACATATAACACCACAATCATTTTTGGAGGGATGTGACCATAACCTCCTGGTTCCAGACCTGTCTGGCCGTTACTCACCCGTCCTGCCTCCTCAGAGATCACCATGCATATCTGGCCAAACCAACAATGACAAGGATCTGAGGTGTTAGTCGGCGACCGAACCTTTAATGTATGTGGGACGATTAGTTCTTTGCCTTTTTGCGTTTTCCAGTGAAACTAATTTTAGTGACATTTAGTAATCAGCAGGCACTAACCGCAGGTTTATGAAGGAAGGGATGTGACGTGAGCGGGGCAGAAAACAGGAAGTGTGAATGGAGGCAATGCTTACAACACAGATCTGTGACACAATGACTGACGCCTGCGAGAACACCTGAACTGACGAACACGACGCTCAGCAAATGACAGCTGAGTAAGCAAAGTCCAGAGCACAAGATCTGGGGGATAGAACTGGTGCAGCCAGATCCCGAGCCGTCTGTGCTGGACAATAGAGAAGGCTGCTCCTCTGTATAACGTTTCCCTAGTATTGGCTGCCATCTTCTCTCCTTACAGACAGCATGGTACACGCTCATTACACTCCTTTTTCTCTGTCATTTCTTTGCTTGCACAACCCAGCGGTGCGGTATTTGCCATTACTCCGCCAGCACATAGACTCAAAGAAAGAAATGATCTGTGTTGCAAGAGGCGGCGAGGGAGACTAGGCAGCCTTCTCATTACATCCATAGTTGGCGTTGGTCTAGAACGTCCGGATTCAGGAATTGCACTTCTTGTCAGCCGGGGTCTCAGCTTTCTCCTGGAGAACGCTCGCGGATGCCCCGCCAGTAGCTGAGCACAATCTTCCCGAAAAAGAACTTTCCCTGGTGAAATATTTTTGGCCACATGAAGCGGAGCGGACTCCAGCCTGGAGCAGAACATTAATTGATGAAGAAATCTTGCAGAACAGTCCAGCGACACTTTCTACATCTACTGCAGGAGCCCACTGGCCCATGTGCGGGATCACTGGAGGGGGACAGAGGTCGGGGGGAACGCTCAGCTTTCTCATTTCTTCTTATTATGAATTTATTGAAAAGTTTATGTTGTACATGGAGGAACAATGCTGCGCCCTTCACTGTCATGCAAATGTCACTTTTTAGAAATCAATGAGTATCTATACTACAAGCGTTTTTGAGAAACTCTGTAATAGGTTTTATTAAGCAAAAGAGTTTCCTTCTGTACTCCAAAGAGCTGTTTTCCTACCTCCCCCCCTCACTTCAGAAGACGCAGGATTTCTGAGTCCATTATTGTCTATGAGGGGGATGAGGGAGAACAGAGAGGAGAAAAGGCAGCCCTGCACAGCACATCATCCTGCAATCTTACCTCACCAGGTTCCCAAACCTGCACTGACCTTTCTGACCTGTAAATCCTGTTATATGTGCTACATAACTGTACAGCTCCTTCTCTGCTCTTCCTGCTCGCTCATCCCCCTCGGCCCCTCCACCTCCATAGGTTGTAACGGACTCAGAAACCTGCCTTTACTTTGCTCCTCTGTGATGAAGACATTTTTGTCTGATAAGGAACAAATAAGCGGGGGGGGGGGGGGGGGGGGGGGGGAGTCTGCAAAACAGCTTTTTGAATACAGAACGAGGCTTTTTTGCCAAATAAAACCTATTACAAAGGTTTCTTACAATCACTTGTACTATAAAATATAATAAACAACACTTTCAGGAACACACTGAATATAGAGGATGCTGCAAGCAATGTGCAGGAGGTCAGGGGTGGTGGGGTTGTTGCATCATTGGTGTAACCCATGTTACGGCCGAAACACGGCCTATGACACAACAGACGAGCTGCAGCTGTTTCTCATGGTTTTCAGCTGAATAGACAAATCTACATCTTTATGCACAGAGCAACACGAACACAGAATCGCATACAAATATGGAGAGAAATATTTCCCCGATCCAGCCCGAAGTGATAGCGAGATTGTGGCCGATCGGCTCTTATTACTGAAACACAACATAAAGGACCTAAAATATTCACCTGTCCAGTGAGTGCGAGAAAGGGAGCAACGCGGAGGGACAGACACCGGGGAAACCTCAGCTGCTGCACAACATCTTGAATCTCCTGATCAGAGATGCAGCTATCCTGTCCCACAATCCCTCGAAGTCCCTGCGTCGTTCTTTTCTACTATTACAAATTCTATTCATCCATTTCTAAAAGATTCATGGGACACCTGGCGTGGTCTCCACTGCGGCCCCCCCCCCCCCAAAGGAACATCATCCAGCTTTCCATGTACTGGAGGGATGCACAGAACCCATCGCTCCCTCTAGTTGGGGAAAGCTGAGTGACAACCTCCAGGAGATCAGTGATGGTTCAGCGACTGCCACCCTGCTTTCTCAGGCTCCTGAATGGGGGTTATCAGGACTGTGATGACTTGTACTGTAGTAACTTTGGGCTGGAGAAGCAATGGGCGACTCGGCACGAAGAAGTTGCAATCATTGTCGGTGTTATTGTAGACGTAATGAGGCAGCGTTTCCATGGAGACAGGCTAAAGGTTCGCAGACGCCTGTAGGAATGAGACGGTCTCGTTCCTCTACAGATGTAATTCATGGAAGCTCATGTTGAGCCAACGACAGAGCTGAAGGCGGTGACAACCGTAAGAGTGCGCCAACATCCAAAACATCCCGAAAATAAGATTGTGCAGAACCTGAAGGCTTGTGTATGTCTCTGGTGTAAATGTGGCGGCCAGACAATGGTTAGCGGTGATACATTGCTGCAGCTCAGGCCTCCAATGAGGAATGGAGAGTTCACAGCCGGGAAGGTGGCCCAGAACATCCTCCCGGGGCCCGGAGTTAGGGGTCACCATAAATAAGCCGAGGACCTGTGCTGCTGGGCAAACAGAGCTGGGGCAACCCCGGCACTCCACAACGCCCTGTGCCCTCTCTCCATCAACACATATCAGTTACGTCAGGGGTCTGACACCAGGCGGCAGCCAACTGGGAACAGACGTCCACCTGCAGACTGGGGGAGCACAGGAAGCATTCTGCAGGTCAGGACCATCCCAACACTGGGAACAGACGGCCACCTGCAGACTGGGGGAGCACAGGAAGCATTGTGCAGGTCAGGACCATCCCAACACTGGGAACAGACGGCCACCTGCAGACTGGGGGAGCACAGGAAGCATTCTGCAGGTCAGGACCATCCCAACACTGGGAACAGACGGCCACCTGCAGACTGGGGGAGCACAGGAAGCATTCTGCAGGTCAGGACCATCCCAACACTGGGAACAGACGGCCACCTGCAGACTGGGGGAGCACAGGAAGCATTCTGCAGGTCAGGACCATCCCAACACTGGGAACAGACGGCCACCTGCAGACTGGGACCAGCTGGGAGAGCACAGGAAGCATTGGGCAGGTCAGGACCATCCCAACACTGGGAACAGACGGCCACCTGCAGACTGGGGGAGCACAGGAAGCATTCTGCAGGTCAGGACCATCCCAACACTGGGAACAGACGGCCACCTGCAGACTGGGGGAGCACAGGAAGCATTCTGCAGGTCAGGACCATCCCAACACTGGGAACAGACGGCCACCTGCAGACTGGGGGAGCACAGGAAGCATTCTGCAGGTCAGGACCATCCCAACACTGGGAACAGACGGCCACCTGCAGACTGGGGGAGCACAGGAAGCATTCTGCAGGTCAGGACCATCCCAACACTGGGAACAGACGGCCACCTGCAGACTGGGGGAGCACAGGAAGCATTCTGCAGGTCAGGACCATCCCAACACTGGGCACAGACGGCCACCTGCAGACTGGGGGAGCACAGGAAGCATTCTGCAGGTCAGGACCATCCCAACACTGGGCACAGACGGCCACCTGCAGACTGGGACCAGCTGGGAGAGCACAGGAAGCATTCTGCAGGTCAGGACCATCCCAACACTGGGCACAGACGGCCACCTGCAGACTGGGACCAGCTGGGAGAGCACAGGAAGCATTCTGCAGGTCAGGACCATCCCAACACTGGGAACAGACGGCCACCTGCAGACTGGGGGAGCACAGGAAGCATTCTGCAGGTCAGGACCATCCCAACACTGGGAACAGACGGCCACCTGCAGACTGGGGGAGCACAGGAAGCATTCTGCAGGTCAGGACCATCCCAACACTGGGAACAGACGGCCACCTGCAGACTGGGGGAGCACAGGAAGCATTCTGCAGGTCAGGACCATCCCAACACTGGGAACAGACGGCCACCTGCAGACTGGGGGAGCACAGGAAGCATTCTGCAGGTCAGGACCATCCCAACACTGGGAACAGACGGCCACCTGCAGACTGGGGGAGCACAGGAAGCATTCTGCAGGTCAGGACCATCCCAACACAGGAGGACGACTTGGGCTCTGTTCACACTGCACTGCATCTCATGGTCGGTCTATGTGCAGAATCCGCCTGTTCTACGTCCATATCATCATCATCCATTGCTATCAGCATAGAACCGCCTGACAATGCACAACATGCTGATTTTTGGCCATAAAATTTTATGGGCTAAATAAAAATAAACAAAAGTGAGATCTCCGGTTTCCGCATAGATAATCCTGGTTTTGTGTTGAAAAAGACCAAAAATTTGGGATGATTTGATAGATATTGATTGACTTATTTTTCAGCCCTGTGTGCACGTAGCAATCTGTACGGTTACACTGGCGGCGGACGCCATTGCTCCAGCGTTACACATATCTAGGAACGTTCCCTCATACATATTTTATTCTTAGTGGTCGCTATGAATCACCAGAGTGTTCATTTCCATAAGAACTCTGAGCAAAGCATCATGGGGATTTACTGGAACGCAGCGCAAGCATCTCCACGTGTAACATACAACAAGCTGCCGCGTGAGCTGTAACCCCAGGACCTCTGAGGGCAGCGCAGACCCTATGGATACAGAGCAAGAAGGTTGTGCATAAGGCCGTCAGCTGTGAGGCATGATGGGAGCTGTAGAGCCACAGGGTTGGAGATCACTGCGTTCAGCTGTCAGGGCATGATGGGAGTTACAGTTCATCCCTAGCAGGAGAACCACGGACGGGGACATTAAAGGGGCACTCCAGGGAACATCTTTTTCTTTCAAATCAACTGGTTTCAGAATGTTGTATAGATTTGTATTTTACTTCTATGTAAAAATATCCAGTATTTCAGTACTTATCAGCTGCTGTATGTCCTGCAGGAAGTGGTGTATTCTCTCCAGTGTGACACACTGCTCTCTGCTGCCACCTCTGTCCATGTCAGGAACTGTCCAGAGCAGTAGCAAATCCCCATAGAAAACCTCTCCTGCTCTGGACAGTTCCTGACATGGACAGAGGTGGCAGCAGAGAGCACTGTGTCAGACTGGAGAGAATACATCACTACCTGCAGGACATACAGCAGCTGATAAGATTTTCGCCAGAGTACCCCTTTAATTTATCTCATCATTCATTACAAGTCTCTTCTCTTTCTATGGCTAATCGCAGATCCTGGTTCCATCAAACCAACCAGAAGAGGGCGCTGTACACCCTGTGCGTCCAGACCTGGTCACTGCCTTTCCCCCCGACACATATGGTTCCTGCCTGTAATATCACCAGGATACTGTGGGAGTGATGGACATGGCAAGCGAGCATGCCATCCTACAGCACGGCCACTAGGGGCGCTCTAATGACATCCCAGTCACCAAAGGAAGGTGACAGCTGGTGCTTATATTAATAAATGCAAATATACGGAAAAGCGCGGTTCACCATGACATCCATCCATATGTTTCATCGGACGGCGTCGCATAGCGAAATCTACGTGTAAAGAGCAGATGCTGCTTCTTACTGTGTATGATGGAGGGGCTGCTCAGGAGGAGATCGTGGAACTACATGTTGCAGCATGTCCTGGAGCTCATCATTCACCTCTTCCTATGTCTATCCTGAGTCACTGCGACATTTCACACAGTGACAAATCGTCACCACTCGCCTAATACTCCCATAATGTATATCAGTGCTGGAGCGTTATAAGAGGAGCGGCTGATATCAGTCACATAGGATGTAATAGTAGGTTATATCAGTACTGGAGCGTTATAATAGGAGCGGCTGATATCAGTCACATATGATGTAATAGGAGGTTATATCAGTACTGGAGCGTTATAAGAGGAGCGGCTGATATCAGTCACATATGATGTAATAGGAGGTTATATCAGTACTGGAGCGTTATAAGAGGAGCGGCTGATATCAGTCACATATGATGTAATAGGAGGTTATATCAGTACTGGAGCGTTATAAGAGGAGCGGCTGATATCAGTCACATAGGATGTAATATCTGGAGGTTATATCAGTGCTGGAGCGTTATAAGAGAAGCTGCTGATATCAGTCACATATGATGTAATAGGAGGTTATATCAGTGCTGGAGCGTTATAAGAGGAGCGGCTGATATCAGTCACATATGATGTCATGTCTGGAGGTTATATCAGTACTGGAGCGTTATAAGAGGAGCGGCTGATATCAGTCACATATGATGTAATAGGAGGTTATATCAGTGCTGGAGCGTTATAAGAGGAGCGGCTGATATCAGTCACATATGATGTAATAGGAGGTTATATCAGTGCTGGAGCGTTATAAGAGGAGCGGCTGATATCAGTCACATATGATGTAATAGGAGGTTATATCAGTACTGGAGCGTTATAAGAGGAGCGGCTGATATCAGTCACATAGGATGTAATATCTGGAGGTTATATCAGTGCTGGAGCGTTATAAGAGAAGCTGCTGATATCAGTCACATATGATGTAATAGGAGGTTATATCAGTGCTGGAGCGTTATAAGAGGAGCGGCTGATATCAGTCACATATGATGTCATGTCTGGAGGTTATATCAGTACTGGAGCGTTATAAGAGGAGCGGCTGATATCAGTCACATATGATGTAATAGGAGGTTATATCAGTGCTGGAGCGTTATAAGAGGAGTGGCTGATATCAGTCACATATGATGTAATAGGTTATATCAGTACTGGAGCGTTATAAGAGGAGCGGCTGATATCAGTCACATATGATGTAATAGGAGGTTATATCAGTACTGGAGCGTTATAAGAGGAGCGGCTGATATCAGTCACATATGATGTAATATCTGGAGGTTATATCAGTACTGGAGCGTTATAAGAGGATCGGCTGATATCAGTCACATATGATGTAATATCTGGAGGTTATATCAGTACTAGAGCGTTATAAGAGGAGCGGCTGATATCAGTCACATATGATGTAATATCTGGAGGTTATATCAGTGCTGGAGCGTTATAAGAGGAGCGGCTGATATCAGTCACATATGATGTAATGTCTCTAGTTATATCAGTACTGGAGCGTTATAAGAGGAGCGGCTGATATCAGTCACATATGATGTAATGTCTGGAGGTTATATCAGTACTGGAGCGTTATAAGAGGAGCGGCTGATATCAGTCACATATGATGTAATAGGAGGTTATATCAGTGCTGGAGCGTTATAAGAGGAGCGGCTGATATCAGTCACATATAATGTAATAGGAGGTTATATCAGTACTGGAGCGTTATAAGAGGAGCAGCTGATATCAGTCACATAAGATGTAATAGGAGGTTATATCAGTACTGGAGCGTTATAAGAGGAGCGGCTGATATCAGTCACATATGATGTAATGTCTGGAGGTTATATCAGTACTGGAGCGTTATAAGAGGAGCAGCTGATATCAGTCACATATGATGTAATAGGAGGTTATATCAGTACTGGAGCGTTATAAGAGGAGCGGCTGATATCAGTCACATATGATGTAATAGGAGGTTATATCAGTACTGGAGCGTTATAAGAGGAGCGGCTGATATCAGTCACATATGATGTAATAGGAGGTTATATCAGTACTGGAGCGTTATAAGAGGAGCGGCTGATATCAGTCACATATGATGTAATAGGAGGTTATATCAGTGCTGGAGCGTTATAAGAGGAGCGGCTGATATCAGTCACATATGATGTAATAGGTTATATCAGTACTGGAGCGTTATAAGAGGAGCGGCTGATATCAGTCACATATGATGTAATAGGAGGTTATATCAGTGCTGGAGCGTTATAAGAGGAGCGGCTGATATCAGTCACATATGATGTAATAGGTTATATCAGTACTGGAGCGTTATAAGAGGAGCGGCTGATATCAGTCACATATGATGTAATGTCTCTGGTTATATCAGTACTGGAGCGTTATAAGAGGAGCGGCTGATATCAGTCACATATGATGTAATGTCTTGGTGCTGGAGATATATGATATATAGTTAGGATCATGGGGGACAATGATGGTTTCTGCACAGGCTGGCATGGCTGTGTGGACAGTAGGGATTATCTACTCCTTGGCGTCTCTTTCCCCTCTGGCATCACCCACAAGGGGCATATAGTCATGGATTGGCTCTAGGAACAGGACAGAGAGTTCTCTCCCTTCCTTGGCCTCACAGTCCCCAGATCCTAATCCTATAGACATCACTGGGTGAGGTAGAACGGGCTGTACAGAACCAGTCAGGACCGCTGTCTAATGTGCGGACAACTGTGATAGATGATCCTGTCCGCATGGGCCGATATTCCCGCAGAACCCGCCTCACATTGGCCTTTGGTGCGGTGCATCATGTCTGGTCATGCAGCCACCTCCCGTCACCCCGCGCCCCCTCCCCGCCTCATAGCACAGAAGTGTTGAGTGAATGTGCGCAGGGATGTGTTTCCTCGAGGTCACGCTCTATTGTGGCTGCCGATCAGCAAGAAGGCAGAACAAGTGGCAGCAACATCCATTTCCCATTAGTGGCGTGTTCCCATGACAACACAAGGGAGATGTGCGAGCCGTGACCCGGCGCCCCGAACACACAATCTATAGGTCCACAATCTATATGCCGCATGGACCTCACCGGAGCGTTACACCTCCCTGCTGCCGAGAACAACACTGACAACCATCGCTGGGGGATCTGTAAGTGTCCACAAAGACAAGAGGGCCTTATACCAACCATTCAGCACAGTCAGGCGGTCACCGACATTATAGAAAAAGTCTCAAGGATTCCCAATGGATCCAGTCAGCGGGACCCTGTAACACTGGATCCGGTCTACGGGATGTCATAACACTGGATCGGATCCAAAGGACTCCGTAACACTGGATCCAATTCGCAGGACCCCGTAACACTGGATCCAATTCGCAGGACCCCGTAACACTGGATCTGGTCCGCAGGACCCCGTAACACTGGATCTGGTCCGCAGGACCCCGTAACACTGGATCCGGTCCACAGAACCCGTAACACTGGATCTGGTCCGCAAGACCCCGTAAAACTGGATCTGGTCCGCAGGACCCCGTAACACTGGATCTGGTCCGCAGGACCCCGTAACACTGGATCTGGTCCGCAGGACCCCGTAACACTGGATCTGGTCCGCAGGACCCCGTAACACTGGATCCGGTTTTCAGGACAGGTCAGGCAGCATGCTCACTTACAGGTAAAGCCCTAGAACTGCTAAAACTTCCTGCCATGTGGCTGATCTGCAGCTGATCCTCTCCTGGAAGACAATAGTGTATACAGGTTTCATGTACAGCAGCCGAGCGCAGATCATCAGCACTTACCCAGGGCCGGCTCCGCAGATCTGAACCACAGCTCCCTGCAGGGTAAGAAAGCCGCCTGGAGGTGTGAGCTGCTGAGGCCGCCTGAATACCAGCAGAGCAGCCAGGGGTTAAACACAACAGCTGATGGCTAGAGAGAGTGTGCAGGTTTCCTGGAGGAGATGTGACAAGAGGAATCAGATAAGTTCCCAGCCAAGCCCAACCCCGGCCCTCCCACCGCCAACATCTGTACAGAGCCGCTCACTACTACTACCAGCAACGAGATCTATACCGCAACACAGCCCCCCAGGAACCCTGCACACAGCCCCCCCAGGAACCCTGCACACAGCCCCCCCCAGGAACCCTGCACACAGCCCCCCCCAGGAACCCTGCACACAGCCCCCCCAGGAACCCTGCACATAGCCCCCCCAGGAACCCTGCACATAGCCCCCCCCCCCCCAGGAACCCTGCACATAGCCCCCCAGGAACCCTGCACATAGCACCCCCAGGAACCCTGCACATAGCCCCCCCCCCCAGGAACCCTGCACATAGCCCCCCAGGAACCCTGCACATAGCCCCCCCAGGAACCCTGCACACAGCCCCCCAGGAACCCTGCACATAGCCCCCAAGGAACCCTGCACATAGCCCCCCCAGGAACCCTGCACATAGCCCCCCCAGGAACCCTGCACATAGCCCCCCCAGGAACCCTGCACATAGCCCCCCAGGAACCCTGTATACAACCCCCCTGCCCTCCCATCGCCAACAACTGCACAGAGCCGCTCACTACTACTACCAGCATTGAGATCTACACCACAACACAGACCCCCATAACCCTTTATACAGCCCCCCATAACCCTGCACAGCCCCCCGTAACCCTGCACAGCCCCCCGTAACCCTGTATACAGCCCCCCCCAGGAACCCTGCACACAGCCCCCGTAACCCTTTATACAGCCCCCCATAACCCTGCACACAGCCCCCCGTAACCCTGTATACAGCCCCCCCCAGGAACCCTGCACACAGCCCCCCGTAACCCTTTATACAGACCCCCGTAACCCTGCACACAGCCCCCCGTAACCCTGTATACAGCCCCCCATAACCCTGTATACAGCCCCCCCAGGAACCCTGCACACAGCCCCCCGTAAGCCTGCACACAGCCCCCCATAACCCTGCACACAGCCCCCTGTAACCCTGTATACAGCCCCTGTAACCCTGTATACAGCCCCTGTAACCCTGTATACAGCCCCCCCTAGGAACCCTGCACACAGCCCCCCGTAACCCTGCACACAGCCCCCCGTAACCCTGTATACAGCCCCCCATAACCCTGCACACAGCCCCCCGTAACCCTGTATACAGCCCCCCATAACCCTGCACACCGCCCCCCGTAACCCTGCACACCGCCCCCCCATAACCCTGCACACAGCCCCCCCATAACCCTGCACACAGCCCCCGTAACCCTGTATACAGCCCCCCCCAGGAACCCTGCACACAGCCCCCCGTAACCCTGCACACAGCCCCCCGTAACCCTGTATAGAGCGCCCCCATAACCCTGCACACAGCCCCCCGTAACCCTCCACACAGCCCCCCGTAACCCTGCACACAGCCCCCCGTAACCCTGTATACAGCCCCTGTAACCCTGTATACAGCCCCCCCCCCCCCCCCCCCCCCCCCCCCAGGAACCCTGCATACAGCCCCGACCTTCCCACCGCCAGCATCTGCACAGAGCCGATCAGGCTGTGTTCACACTACATTGTTGCTGTCCGTTTTTTCATCTTTTTTTGTGGAAAAAAAACAGGATGGAAAAACAGATTCATTTGTGTTTGTTTCTGTTTTGTTTGTTTTTTTACAATGGAAGTCAAATGAAAAATGGATCGAAACACGGCCATTTTTTTAACGTACAGGTGTATTGTCTGCAGTCTGACACCGCGCTCTCTGCTGCCACCTCTGGCCATGTCAGGAACTGTCCAGAGCAGGAGAGGTTTTCTATGGGGATTTGCTGCTGCTCTGGACAGTTCCTGACATGGACAGAGGTGGCAGCAGAGAGCGCTGTATCACACTGGAGAGAATACACCACTTCCTGCAGGACATACAGCAGCTGATAAGTACTGGAAAACTGCAGACTGTATAGAAGTAATTTACAAATCTCCATAGCTTTCAGAATTCCCCTTTAAGTTGAATGGGTGAGTCGGCCTGCCACTGAGCGGCTATTTCTGATCTCTCCTGGGGATAGGCCATGGACACCCCTGCACATCTGCCGGATAGGATAGCGGAGTGAGCCGGAGCGCTCGGTGCACAGGATCAGCATCTGAAGAAAACTCCAAACAATGGCAAACGTGTATGTGAACGTCTCTGCATGCTACATGTCTACACCAATCCGTCTCATGTATACAACACACAGCGCGGCCCCATAATGCCTCACTGCTCCCACCAGCTCATTCCCAAAGCCTAAGGGTACGATGAGATCCATCACCCGCTCACACCTTCCTCTCCAAGTTCATGAACCCTACATGTGTGTGAGCGAAGGACACCGGTCTGCGACCACAAACCAACTGCTGCAAAACTCCCAGCAGCATCTAGAGCAGTGATCCTCAACCTCTCCAGCTGCTGAAGAACCACAACTCCCAGCATGCAACTGCAGCACCTAGAGTCGTGATCCTCAACCTCTCCAGCTACTGTAGAACTACAACTCCCAGCATGCAACTGCAGCACCTAGTAGTGATCCTCAACCTCTCCAGCTGCTGAAGAACCACAACTCCCAGCATGCAACTGCAGCACCTAGAGTCATGATCCTCAACCTCTCCAGCTGCTGAAGAACCACAACTCCCAGCATGCAACTGCAGCACCTAGAGTCATGATCCTCAACCTCTCCAGCTGCTGAAGAACCACAACTCCCAGCATGCAACTGCAGCACCTAGAGTCGTGATCCTCAACATGTGGCTCTCCAGCTACTGAAGAACCACAACTCCCAGCATGCAACTGCAGCACCTAGAGTCGTGATCCTCAACCTGTCCAGCTGCTAAAGAACCACAACTCCCAGCATGCAACTGCAGCACCTAGAGTCATGATCCTCAACCTGTCCAGCTGCTAAAGAACCACAACTCCCAGCATGCAACTGCAGCACCTAGAGTCGTGATCCTCAACCTGTCCAGCTGCTAAAGAACCACAACTCCCAGCATGCAACTGCAGCACCTAGAGTCATGATCCTCAACCTCTCCAGCTGCTGAAGAACTACAACTCCCAGCATGCAACTGCAGCACCTAGAGTCGTGATCCTCAACATGTGGCTCTCCAGCTACTCAAGAACTACAACTCCCAGCATGTCCTGAGCAACTTCAGCATCTAGAGCAGTGATCCTCAACCTCTCCAGCTGCTGAAGAACTACAACTCCCAGCATGCATCTGCAGTATCTAGAGCCTTCAGCTTTCAGGGCATGCTGGGAGTTGTAGTTTTGCAGCTGCCGCAGATCAGGGAATCCTGACAGTCCCTCAGCACATTCTCGGTCTAGTTGTGTAATGGTGTCCAGGGCAGAATGTTCAGTGATTCTACAGAACAGAAGAATGTAACACATAGGAGGAGGAGGAGGAGGAGGAGGAGGAAGGGCCGCATCTCTAATCAATGAAGCCATAAACTGCTCGGTGAGGATGAAGAACACAGCCAGATCCTGGATCCTAATGGGAAGCAGATGAGCGGGCAGTGATGGGGGGAGGAATAACATCAGCTCTAACACAACGGGCCCACAGACCGCACCCCATGTCCTACCACTAGGGGGTCCCAGCAGGGACGGGTGTAGGGGGGGCTATAGTGCTACAAGGGCAAGGTGTCCGCCAATATAACCGACATGGCACCCAACTAATCACCAGTTATAGGGGACACCCCGTGTACAATGTAGTATAGGGGACGCCCCCGTGTACAATGTAGTATAAGGGACGCCCCCATGCACAATGTAGTATAGGGGACGCCCCCGTGTACAATGTAGTATAAGGGACGCCCCCGTGTACAATGTAGTATAAGGGACGCCCCGTGCACAATGTAGTATAAGGGACGCCCCGTGCACAATGTAGTATAGGGGACGCCCCCGTGTACAATGTAGTATAAGGGACGCCCCCGTGTACAATGTAGTATAAGGGACGCCCCCATGTACAATGTAGTATAAGGGACGCCCCCGTGTACAATGTAGTATAAGGGACGCCCCCGTGAACAATGTAGTATAAGGGACGCCCCCGTGTACAATGTAGTATAAGGGACGCCCCCGTGTACAATGTAGTATAAGGGACGCCCCGTGTACAATGTAGTATAAGGGACGCCCCCGTGTACAATGTAGTATAAGGGACGCCCCCGTGTACAATGTAGTATAAGGGACGCCCCCGTGTACAATGTAGCATAGGGGACGCCCCCGTGCACAATGTAGTATAAGGGACGCCCCCGTGTACCATGTAGTATAAGGGACGCCCCCGTGTACCATGTAGTGTAAGTGACACCTCCGTGTACAATGTAGTATAGGGGACGCCCCCGTGTACAATGTAGTATAGGGGACGCCCCCGTGTACAATGTAGTATAAGGGACGCCCCCGTGTACAATGTAGTATAAGGGACGCCCCCGTGTACAATGTAGTATAAGGGACGCCCCGTGTACAATGTAGTATAGGGGACGCCCCTGTGCACAATGTAGTATAAGGGACGCCCCGTGCACAATGTAGTATAAGGGACGCCCCCATGTACAATGTAGTATAAGGGACGCCCCGTGTACAATGTAGTATAGGGGACGCCCCCGTGTACAATGTAGTATAGGGGACGCCCCCGTGCACAATGTAGTATAGGGGACGCCCCCGTGTACAATGTAGTATAAGGGACGCCCCGTGTACAATGTAGTATAAGGGACGCCCCCGTGTACAATGTAGTATAAGGGACGGCCCCGTATACAATGTAGTATAAGGGACACCCCCGTGTACAATGTAGTATAGGAGACGCCCCGTGTACAATGTAGTATAAGGGACGCCCCCGTGTACAATGTAGTATAAGGGACGCCCCCATGTACAATGTAGTATAAGGGACGCCCCCGTGTACAATGTAGTATAAGGGACGGCCCCGTATACAATGTAGTATAAGGGACACCCCCGTGTACAATGTAGTATAAGGGACGGCCCCGTGTACAATGTAGTATAAGGGACGCCCCCGTGCACAATGTAGTATAGGAGACGGCCCCGTGTACAATGTAGTATAAGGGACACCCCCATGTACAATGTAGTATAAGGGACGCCCCCGTGTACAATGTAGTATAGGGGACACCCCCGTGTACAATGTAGTATAAGGGACGGCCCCGTGTACAATGTAGTATAAGGGACGGCCCCGTATACAATGTAGTATAAGGGACACCCCCGTGTACAATGTAGTATAGGGGACACCCCCGTGTACAATGTAGTATAAGGGACGGCCCCGTGTACAATGTAGTATAGGGGACACCCCCGTGTACAATGTAGTATAAGGGACGGCCCCGTGTACAATGTAGTATAAGGGACGGCCCCGTATACAATGTAGTATAAGGGACACCCCCGTGTACAATGTAGTATAGGAGACGCCCCGTGTACAATGTAGTATAAGGGACGGCCCCGTATACAATGTAGTATAGGAGACGCCCCGTGTACAATGTAGTATAAGGGACGGCCCCGTGTACAATGTAGTATAAGGGACACCCCCGTGTACAATGTAGTATAAGGGACGCCCCCGTGTACAATGTAGTATAGGGGACACCCCGTGTACAATGTAGTATAGGGGACACCCCCGTGCACAATGTAGTATAAGGGACGCCCCCGTGTACAATGTAGTATAAGGGACGCCCCCGTGTACAATGTAGTATAAGGGACGCCCCCGTGTACAATGTAGTATAGGGGACGCCCCCGTGCACAATGTAGTATAGGGGACGCCCCCGTGTACAATGTAGTATAGGGGACACCCCCGTGCACAATGTAGTATAAGGGACGCCCCCGTGTACAATGTAGTATAGGGGACGCCCCCGTGTACAATGTAGTATAGGGGACGCCCCCGTGTACAATGTAGTATAAGGGACGCCCCCGTGTACAATGTAGTATAAGGGACGCCCCCGTGTACAATGTAGTATAGGGGACGCCCCCGTGTACAATGTAGTATAAGGGACGCCCCCGTGTACAATGTAGTATAAGGGATGCCCCCGTGTACAATGTATTATAGGGGACGGCCCCGTGTACAATGTAGTATAAGGGACGCCCCCGTGCACAATGTAGTATAGGGGACGCCCCCGTGTACAATGTAGTATAGGGGACGCCCCCGTGTACAATGTAGTATAGGGGACACCCCGTGTACAATGTAGTATAAGGGACACCCCCGTGTACAATGTAGTATAAGGGACGCCCCCGTGTACAATGTAGTATAAGGGACGCCCCCGTGTACAATGTAGTATAGGGGACGCCCCCGTGTACAATGTAGTATAGGGGACGCCCCCGTGTACAATGTAGTATAAGGGACGCCCCCGTGTACAATGTAGTATAAGGGACACCCCCGTGTACAATGTAGTATAAGGGACGCCCCGTGTACAATGTAGTATAAGGGACACCCCCGTGTACAATGTAGTATAAGGGACGCCCCCGTGTACAATGTAGTATAGGGGACGCCCCCGTGTACAATGTAGTATAGGGGACGCCCCCGTGTACAATGTAGTATAAGGGACGCCCCCGTGTACAATGTAGTATAAGGGACGCCCCCGTGTACAATGTAGTATAGGGGACGCCCCCGTGTACAATGTAGTATAGGGGACGGCCCCGTATACAATGTAGTATAGGGGACACCCCGTGTACAATGTAGTATAAGGGACACCCCCGTGTACAATGTAGTATAAGGGACGCCCCCGTGTACAATGTAGTATAAGGGACGCCCCGTGTACAATGTAGTATAGGGGACGCCCCCGTGTACAATGTAGTATAAGGGACGCCCCCGTGTACAATGTAGTATAGGGGACGCCCCCGTGTACAATGTAGTATAGGGGACGCCCCCGTGTACAATGTAGTATAGGGGACGCCCCCGTGTACAATGTAGTATAAGGGACGCCCCCGTGTACAATGTAGTATAAGGGACACCCCCGTGTACAATGTAGTATAAGGGACGCCCCGTGTACAATGTAGCATAGGGGACGCCCCCCTAGCACCTTGTAGTATAGGGGACACCCCGTGTACAATGTAGTATAGGGGACGCCCCCCTTGTAGCAGTTATAGGGGACGCCCCCCTTTTACCTTGTAGCAGTTATAGGGGACACCCTTGTGCACCTTTTAGTATAGGGGATCCCCCCGTTTATCTTGTAATATAGGGGAATCCCCCCATGTACCTTGTAGTATAGGGGAAGCCCGTGTACCTTGTAGTATAGGGGATCCCCCCGTTTATCTTGTAGTATAGGGGAATCCCCCCCATGTCTTGTAGTATAGGGGAAGCCCCTGTGTACCTTGTAGTATAGGGGATCCCCCCGTTTATCTAGTAGTATAGGGGATGCCCCCCGTTTACCTTGTAGTATAGGGGACGCCCCTGTGTAACTTGTAGTATAGGGGAATCCCCGCCATGTACCTTGTAGTATAGGGGAATCCCACCATGTTGACCCCGTCCCTCCACAACGCACAGTGTACAGGACGCGGCTGGTGTTCGGGATGACAGACCCGTATCTCGCTCTTCAGTCCGTCATCACTTTACTGATTTCTGGTCTTACAGGTCTGAGCGTCCACTGGGAGTGGAGGAGCTGCACCGTCCTGTATGGCTCGTCTGTCCCGTCCTCCTCCGCTGCCACCTATAAATGGCGCCCTGCATGTCTGCACCCTCATACCCCTCTCCCTGCAGTCAGTGACCCGCAGCAGCAATCATTGGATGCAACATTGGGTGTTCTCTGGATCAGTGACTCTGGATCAACAGCAGGGGGCGCTGTCTATCAGCAGCAGGGAGCGCTCTCAATCAATGGCGGCAGGGGGCGCTCTCAATCACTGGCGGCAGGGGGCGCTGTCTCTCAGCAGCAGGGAGTGCTCTCAATCAATGGCGGCAGGGGGCGCTCTCAATCACTGGCGGCAGGGGGCGCTCTCAAACACTGGCGGCAGGGGGCGCTCTCAAACACTGGCGGCAGGGGGCGCTCTCAAACACTGGCGGCAGGGAGCGCTCTCAATCACTGGCGGCAGGAGGCGCTCTCAAACATTGGCGGCAGGGGACGCTCTCAATCACTGGCGGCAGGGGGCGCTCTCAAACACTGACGGCAGGAGGCGCTCTCAAACACTGGCGGCAGGGGGCGCTCTCAAACACTGGCGGCAGGAGGCGCTCTCAAACACTGGCGGCAGGAGGCGCTCTCAAACACTGGCGGCAGGGGACGCTCTCAATCACTGGCGGCAGGGGGCGCTCTCAAACACTGACGGCAGGAGGCGCTCTCAAACACTGGCGGCAGGGGGCGCTCTCAAACACTGGCGGCAGGGGGCGCTCTCAAACACTGGCGGCAGGGGGCGCTCTCAAACACTGGCGGCAGGAGGCGCTCTCAAACACTGGCGGCAGGAGGCGCTCTCAAACACTGGCGGCAGGGGACGCTCTCAAACACTGGTGGCAGGGGGCGCTCTCAAACACTGGCGGCATGGGGCGTTCTTTGGAGGCAGCAGTGGGGGGCGCTCTGCTGTGACACCTGGTGGTCCGGCTTCAGCCTCCTGAGGGGTACAAAATGAAATGGGAAAGACACAGCAAGGCCTTCTGATCCGCACAGCCCAGAGGATCCTATTATTATAAGCTACTCAATCTTCAGTCTATAGAGCAATGGAGCCGTCCCAGGGAGTCAGGCGTAAGCACTCACAATCATCACACAGTCGGACAGTTGCATCCCTTTAAGTATTAAAATGACCCCAATGTTAAACGCGGTGTGCAAATGATGCGACCTGCCCCGTGACGGCGATAGGTGTGCGCCATAGTGAGCTCGGATCTGCGACACAATCATTCACCATAGAGGAGCGGATAACACGGCAGAGATGGCGGCACTTACAATGCACCAAATTAAACACCATCTGCGGATTCTGAAAACCATTGGATTTGTATTCATCCCATCAACCAGAATACAGCAGGGGGCGACTGCACATCAACCAGAATACAGCAGGGGGCGACTGCACATCAACCAGAATACAGCAGGGGGCGACTGCACATCAACCAGATTACAGCAGGGGGCGACTGCACATCAGCCCGATTACAGCAGGGGGCGACTGCACATCAACCAGAATACAGCAGGGGGCGACTGCACATCAACCAGAATACAGCAGGGGGCGACTGCACATCAACCAGAATACAGCAGGGGGCGACTTCACATCAACCAGAATACAGCAGGGGGCGACTGCACATCAACCAGAATACAGCAGGGGGCGACTGCACATCAACCAGAATACAGCAGGGGGCGACTGCACATCAACCAGAATACAGCAGGGGGCGACTGCACATCAACCAGAATACAGCAGGGGGCGACTGCACATCAGCCCGATTACAGCAGGGGGCGACTGCACATCAGCCCGATTACAGCAGGAGGCGACTGCACATCAGCCAGATTACAGCAGGGGGCGACTGCACATCAGCCCGATTACAGCAGGGGGCGACTGCACATCAGCCCGATTACAGCAGGAGGCGACTGCACAACAGCCAGATTACAGCAGGGGGCGACTGCACATCAGCCAGATTACAGCAGGGGGCGACTGCACATCAACCAGATTACAGCAGGGGGCGACTGCACATCAGCCCGATTACAGCAGGGGGCGACTGCACATCAGCCCGATTACAGCAGGGGGCGACTGCACATCAGCCCGATTACAGCAGGGGGCGACTGCACATCAGCCCGATTACAGCAGGGGGCGACTGCACATCATTGTGTACACAGGAGGATCTGCGCGTCTGTGCTGCCACCACCTCCGATCTGCCGCTGATCGCGGTGAACGCTCTGCCTGGTCTCTGGTTACTGTGTATTAACGCACATACACAAGGCTGCAATGAATATGTATGGAAAGCATCAGGAGGGGGCGGCGGGGGGCTGTATAGGAGACAGGAGTGATACTTAATACCCGGAGCCGCCCAGCCCCCCGCCTCACCCCGGCCCTGCTCCCCTCCGCACACTCCTGGAGGGAGCTTCACAAGGAGACCAGTTTCCGATCCCTCGGCTCCCTGTTACATTCCTAGCTTCGGTCTACAAACCACATATATACTGTATATATAGAGATATATATATATCTCATGAGTCACGTGGAAACAAATCGCCGTGTGCGGAATCCTCTTATGTAGAAATAACTAACAACACCCTCCTCCTCATCATTTATTCATGGGCCGCAGCTCCCGGCTATAGGGAACACTCGGCCTAAACTCAATGGTTTCCTTACACAGCCACATCAGTCGTGTCACCTTCCAACAGACGTGGTCCAGGATACGCAAGGTCCACGGCTACAGAGCGGCCATAATACCAGGACACACCGAACCGCAACCAAACAAGCAAAAAAGCCAAACCTGCTCGGCTGCTGCTGCTGTCCAGCATAAAGATTGCTTGTTAGTCGCATGTCTCTGACCTCACTGGTGACGGGGTAGAGATCGCAGTCAGTCGCATGTACCTGACCTCACTGGTGACGGGGTAGAGATCGCAGTCAGTCGCATGTACCTGACCTCACTGGTGACGGGGTAGAGATCGCAGTCAGTTGCATGTCTCTGACCTCACTGGTGACAGGATACAGATCACAGTCAGTCGCATGTCTCTGACCTCACTGGTGACAGAATACAGATCGCAATCAGTCGCATGTATCTGACCTCACTGGTGACAGGATACAGATCGCAGTCAGTCGCATGTACCTGACCTCACTGGTGATGGGGTAGAGATCGCAGTCAGTCGCATGTACCTGACCTCACTGGTGACGGGGTAGAGATCGCAGTCAGTCGCATGTACCTGACCTCACTGGTGACAGAATACAGATCGCAATCAGTCGCATGTACCTGACCTCACTGGTGACGGGGTAGAGATTGCAGTCAGTCGCATGTACCTGACCTCACTGGTGACGGGGTAGAGAATGCAGTCAGTCGCATGTACCTGACCTCACTGGTGACGGGGTAGAGATTGCAGTCAGTCGCATGTACCTAACCTCACTGGTGACAAAATACAGATCGCAATCAGTCGCATGTACCTGACCTCACTGGTGACGGGGTAGAGATCGCAGTCAGTCGCATGTACCTGACCTCACTGGTGACGGGGTAGAGATCGCAGTCAGTCGCATGTACCTGACCTCACTGGTGACGGGGTAGAGATTGCAGTCAGTCGCATGTACCTGACCTTACTGGTGACGGGGTAGAGATCGCAGTCAGTTGCATGTACCTGACCTCACTGGTGACATATACAGATCGCAGTCAGCTGCATGTACCTGACCTCACTGGTGACAGAATACAGATCGCAATCAGTCGCATGTACCTGACCTCACTGGTGACGGGGTAGAGATCGCAGTCAGTCGCATGTACCTGACCTCACTGGTGACAGAATACAGATCGCAATCAGTCGCATGTACCTGACCTCACTGGTGACGGGGTAGAGATTGCAGGTAGTCGCATGTACCGAACCTCACTGGTGACAAAATACAGATCGCAATCAGTCGCATGTACCTGACCTCACTGGTGACGGGGTAGAGATCGCAGTCAGTCGCATGTACCTGACCTAACTGGAGACGGGGTAGAGATCGCAGTTAGTCGCATGTCTGACCTCACTGGTGACGGGGTAGAGATTGCAGTCAGTCGCATGTACCTGACCTTACTGGTGACGGGGTAGAGATCGCAGTCAGTTGCATGTACCTGACCTCACTGGTGACATATACAGATCGCAGTCAGCTGCATGTACCTGACCTCACTGGTGACGGGGTAGAGATCACAGTCAGTTGCATGTACCTGACCTCACTGGTGACATATACAGATCGCAGTCAGCTGCATGTACCTGACCTCACTAGTGACAGAATACAGATCGCAATCAGTCGCATGTCTCTGACCTCACTGGTGACAGAATACAGATCGCAGTCAGTCACATGTACCTGACCTCACTGGTGGCAGGATACAGATCGCAGTCAGTCGCATGTACCTGACCTCACTGGTGACGGGGTAGAGATCGCAGTCAGTCGCATGTACCTGACCTCACTGGTGACAGGATACAGATCGCAGTCAGTCGCATGTACCTGACCTCACTGGTGACGGGGTCGAGATCGCAGTCAGTTAGATGTCTCTGACCTCACTGGTGACGGGGTAGAGATCGCAGTCAGTCGCATGTTTCTGACCTCACTGGTGACGGGGTAGAGATCGCAGTCAGTCGCATGTTTCTGACCTCACTGGTGACGGGGTAGAGATCGCAGTCACATGTCTGACCTCACTGGTGACGGGGTAGAGATAGCAGTCAGTTAGAGGTCTCTGACCTCACTGGTGACATGATACAGATCGCAGTCAGTTGCATGTACCTGACCTCACTGGTGACGGGGTAGAGATCGCAGTCAGTTGCATGTACCTGACCTCACTGGTGACAGGATACAGATCACAGTCAGTCGCATGTCTCTGACCTCACTGGTGACAGAATACAGATCGCAGTCAGTCGCATGTACCTGACCTCACTGGTGACTGGGTAGAGATCGCAGTCAGTTGCATGTAACCTGACCTCACTGGTGACGGGGTAGAGATCGCATTCAGTTGGATGTCTCTGACCTCACTGGTGACGGGGTAGAGATCGCATTTAGTTGGATGTCTCTGACCTCACTGGTGACAGGATAAAGTGGAATAAGGACAAGTCACACAACCTGTATGGACCCTAGAAGTGCAGCAGAGCTCCCTCCGATGTATATGGGGGGCGCTACAGGCGATGTCCTATAAAATGCGTCTTACTGGCTCCATTTCTCGCTAAATGTTGACAAATCTCAAAAACCTACACGTAAAATTACACGTCGTCTCTTTCTCCACTTTTCCCTGTTTTGAAATTCTAGAAATGAAAGCAAAAAAAAAAAAAAAAAAAAAGTCTTGTTTGTGATGAAGGACTTGGCGGAGCGTCCCCCGATTCCCGTCCCCTTGGACCCGAGCCGCAGTCTGCAATGTGGTTTCAATTAGTAATAATCTACATGGAAGAAAAAGTAGAAAATGTGGAGCGCAGCACGGTCAGCGGCCTCCCGAGCATCCCTGACACAACAATGATGGGAACGCTGAAGAGGTTAACCCCCGGCATCCAGGACAGCCTCCTGCAGTAACCGCTTCCCTCCTGGAGGGGTCAGTGTGGCTGCTGACCTCTGCACAATGCACAGGCCTACAGCTCAAACACATCAAGACCCTCAAGAAATCGGCAGAAAAACTGTAAAGAGTCCAACAATTCCCTTCATTCAATTCTCAATTTTTTTTTTTAGGGGTCCAATGATCCCTGCAGGATTGTGCTGATAATATATATAATAGTCAGGGACATATATATATATATATATATATATATATACTCCAATAGCAGATCCCAATACTCCAAACATTTCCAAAATACAATGAGAAAGAGAAAGGAGAGTGTGCGGCTGAGTGTGCGGCGTGTGTGCGCTTGTCTGTGTCAGACGTTCTCCCGTCCTGTACATCATCACTTCTCCAGAGCCCCATGTCTGTCTGCACAGGAGCGGCCACCTGCACATTCCCCAGCAGGTCCCTGCCTGACGGAGGGGAACTACAAGTACCAGCATGTCCCTGACCGAGGAAGGGGAACTACAAAGACCAGCATGTCCCTGCCTGAGGAAGGGGAACTACAAGTACCAGCATGTCCCTGACCGAGGAAGGGAAACTACAAAGACCAGCATGTCCCTGCCTGAGGAAGGGGAACTACAAGTACCTGCATGTCCCTGCCTGAGGAAGGGGAACTACAAAGACCAGCATATCCCTGCCTGAGGAAGGGGAACTACAAGTACCAGCATGTCCCTGACCGAGGAAGGGGAACTACAAAGACCAGCATGTCCCTGCCTGAGGAAGGGGAACTACAAGTACCAGCATGTCCCTGCCTGAGGAAGGGGAACTACAAGTACCAGCATGTCCCTGACCGAGGAAGGGGAACTACAAAGACCAGCATGTCCCTGCCCAAGAAGGGGAACTACAAAGACCTGCATGTCCCTGACCGAGAAGGAGAACTATAAAGACCAGCATGTTCCTGCCTAAGGAGCATCTCCGGCTCTGCACATAATGGTGCAAATCTCCACAGATTTGGTTCCATAGACTTCAGAATGTTGCAGGAAGCTCCAATCTGGATAAATCATCCTCTGGAATCAAATCGTTATCTGACAACCAGAAAGCAGAAATCGGTCATGGCCTCCTCTGTGTATCCCCATCCCATTGATAAGGGACCCAGAACGTCAACCAGAAATCTGCAGGAGGAAGCGGCTGAGATTCGGTTCCCCATGATGGACGGCTGGGCGGCTCCTTCCAAATAAGTATAATGGAGGAAAAGCTGCGAGACTGCATGGCAGGCCGGGGACACTAGAGTGCAGTGATGGTGAACCTATGGCACACTCACAAATCGGGAACCCAGGACAGCTGTCCCTGATTCCCCCGGTGAGCGAGTGTTCCTT
This sequence comes from Dendropsophus ebraccatus, assembly GCF_027789765.1. NCBI lineage: Eukaryota > Metazoa > Chordata > Amphibia > Anura > Hylidae > Dendropsophus > Dendropsophus ebraccatus. The sequence goes on from NC_091463.1 coordinate 4,757,941, forward strand.
TCAGGAGCGTGTGTAGTCACAAAAGGTTTCCCATCACTGCTACAGTATATAAACATAAAGCTATACTGCATTGGCGGCACAGGCGGTCCTAAAAGCCACGGTCACACTGACACACTCGGCATATCTGCTCTATATCCTGACACACTCAGCCTATGAGCTCTATATCCTGACACACTCGGCATATCTGCTCTATATCCTGACACACTCAGCCTATGAGCTCTATATCCTGACACACTCAGCCTATGAGCTCTATATCCTGACACACTCAGCCTATGAGCTCTATATCCTGACACACTCAGCCTATGAGCTCTATATCCTGACACACTCAGCCTATGAGCTCTATATCCTGACACACTCAGCCTATGAGCTCTATATCCTGACACACTCAGCCTATCTTCTCCATATCCTGACACACTCAGCCTATCTTCTCCATATCCTGACACACTCAGCCTATGAGCTCTATATCCTGACACACTCAGCCTATCTTCTCCATATCCTGACACACTCAGCCTATGAGCTCTATATCCTGACACACTCAGCCTATCTTCTCCATATCCTGACACACTCAGCCTATGAGCTCTATATCCTGACACACTCAGCCTATCTTCTCCATATCCTGACATGCTCGGCCTATCTGTTTTTTATCCTGAAACACTCGGCATATCTGCTCTATATCCTGACACACTCGGCCTATCTATTTGCTCTATATCCTGACACACTCGGCCTATCTGCTCTATATCCTGACACACTCGGCCTATCTGCTCTATATCCTGAAACACTCGGCCTATCTGCTCTATATCCTGACACACTCGGCCTATCTATCTGCTCTATATCCTGACACACTCGGGCCTATCTGCTCTATATCCTGACACACTCGGCCTATCTGCTCTATATCCTGACACACTCGGCCTATCTGCTCTATATCCTGACACACTCGGGCCTATCTGCTCTATATCCTGACACACTCGGCCTATCTGCTCTATATCCTGACACACTCGGGCCTATCTGCTCTATATCCTGACACACTCGGCCTATCTGCTCTATATCCTGACACACTCGGCCTATCTGCTCTATATCCTGACACACTCGGGCCTATCTGCTCTATATCCTGACACACTCGGCCTATCTGCTCTATATCCTGACACACTCGGGCCTATCTGCTCTATATCCTGACACACTCGGCCTATCTGCTCTATATCCTGACACACTCAGCCTATCTGCTCTATATCCTGACAGCGCACGTTACCTAATGAGATCTGCAGCGCGGTGGTGGCACAGGTGGCCACGGCTCCTTTTATCCTCTGTAGCTGCCAAATCCGATTACCGCCTGTCAGAGAATCAATATACAAGGGGCCCGAAGCATCTGTTATCCTGCCGCTCCTGATCGCCCGAGTTGTCACACCCCATAAATGATACAAGAAGGATAACACCCATCATTATTCCCTTCCTGGAGAACACGCAGCGCGCTGGGATCTTACACCATCATCTCAAAAGTCTTAAAACCAAGAGAATTAACCCAGAATGAGATTATTTGCCGCTAATGACAAGAAAACAGGAAAAGCACCGGAAGAGCGAGCGATGTGTAAGCAGATGCCGGATACACAGACTCCCCGCCATTACATGCCGAACACTGCGCATATTCCATACAACAACCACAGCACGTCCCACCTGTCTACAAGTGTCTTATGGGTAAAGCTGAGCGTGGCGGCAAAACCTGCACCATATCGGATTCCAGCAAGGATCGGCTGTGGACTTCAGAGAGGCTCAAAACCTCATTCACTTCACTGCCGCCATACAGGCTGAGGACTCTGCCGAAATACGTGTTTCCCCTCATACACACAGGGTATCCTCTCTCCCCTAATACACACATGGTATCCTCTCTCCCCTAATACACACAGGGTATCCTCTCTCCCCTAATACACACAGGGTATCCTCTCTCCCCTCATACACACAGGGTATCCTCTCTCCCCTCATACACACAGGGTATCCTCTCTCCCCTAATACACACATGGTATCTTCTCTCCCCTAATACACACAGGGTATCCTCTCTCCCCTAATACACACATGGTATCTTCTCTCCCCTAATACACACAGGGTATCCTCTCTCCCCTCGTACACACAGGGTATCCTCTCTCCCCTAATACATACAGGGTATCCTCTCTCCCCTAATACATACATGGTATCCTCTCTCCCCTAATACACACAGGGTATCCTCTCTCCCCTCATACACACAGGGTATCCTCTCTCCCCTCGTACACACAGGGTATCCTCTCTCCCCTAATACACACAGGGTATCCTCTCTCCCCTAATACACACAGGGTATCCTCTCTCCCCTAATACACACAAGGTATCCTCTCTCCCCTCATACACACAGGGTATCCTCTCTCCCCTCATACACACAGGGTATCCTCTCTCCCCTCATACACACAGGGTATCCTCTCTCCCCTAATACACACAGGGTATCCTCTCTCCCCTAATACACACAGGGTATCCTCTCTCCCCTAATACACACAGGGTATCCTCTCTCCCCTCATACACACAGGGTATCCTCTCTCCCCTAATACACACAGGGTATCCTCTCTCCCCTAATACACACAGGGTATCCTCTCTCCCCTAATACACACAGGGTATCCTCTCTCCCCTAATACACACAGGGTATCCTCTCTCCCCTAATACACACAGGGTATCCTCTCTCCCCTAATACACACAGGGTATCCTCTCTCCCCTAATACACACAGGGTATCCTCTCTCCCCTAATACACACAGGGTATCCTCTCTCCCCTAATACACACAGGGTATCCTCTCTCCCCTCATACACACAGGGTATCCTCTCTCCCCTAATACACACAGGGTATCCTCTCTCCCCTCATACACACAGGGTATCCTCTCTCCCCTAATACACACAGGGTACGGTCTTTCCCCTCGTACACACAGGGTATCCTCTCTCCCCTCATACACACAGGGTATCCTCTCTCCCCTCGTACACACAGGGTATCCTCTCCCCTCGTACACACAGGGTAGCCTCTCTCCCCTCATAAACACAGGGTACGGTCTTTCCCTCGTGTTATGTGGAGTAACATCTCTGCACGGGCCTTATCAGGACTCTGTACAGGCTATGACGGCACAATTGTCACACGCTGTTACGGCGCGCTGATAACGGACAATAAAACATTTATACAGCGCGGTCGTGTCCTGAATCATTAATAACCTTGAAGATTCTGTTGTAGAATTTTTTGTTAAATCATAAAAAAACAGACATAACAATGTTATTTATGATGATAACCGATTACAGGGAGTGGAGAGCAGGAAACTATAGGGATCCAGACGCCCTGTATCACCTGTAATAACCAGGTATAACATAGGGTGGGCATTGTACCTGTGTCCGCCAATCGTTCTCACAAGTCGCAGATAAAATACAGAACAAATTTACAGGGAACCTGAAAACCAACCGTTGCTTCCGTTACAGCTCAGACACCGTCACCCAGCTTTCCCCGACTCCTGAACGGTTGACCTGTCCTGCTATAAAAGTCATAGTCCTCTATGTAACTGATCTTTGCCATCACCCACAGTCCACATCTCTAAAGGCCACGTTCACACTGTCTGTCCAACCCTGATCACATGACCACAGCTTCTTGCTGGATCTCTACTGCTAAATGTGGATTTGGCCTTGTATACACAGTGGCGGTATTAGCCACCTGTCATTGATATTTTGGGTTCAGAATGTCTAAGGCTATGTTCACACTACGTAAAACTACGGCCGTAGTTCTCGCCGTAGAACTACGGCCGTAGTTTTGCGGAGTTGAACATAGCCTTGTGTGCAATTGGATCCCGGCCGGAGCGTACACACATCATATACGCTCCAGCCGGGATCCTGTGCGGCGCCGGAAAAAAATGACATGTCAGTGCACACAGTGAAGCTCCAGCCGCTTGCTTCACTGTGGGCTATGGGAAGCTCTGATGCGGGCGCACAGTGATGCGCCCGCATCAGAGCTCCGCGGCTGGAAAGATCACTTAAGTACCGGCCGAGATGATCCAGCCAGAGACCGGCCGTTCTGTGACCCGGCTGGTCTCATACGTAGTGTGCACGTAGCCTAAGCCTGTAAGCAGATTGCACATCCTAGGGAAATATCTACAACCACGGAGCCAGAACTAAACATGCCGCCATCTCCATAACTGCGCTGATGGGCCCACCAGGTCAGGCCTAGACCATCGGCCATGGGGCCCATAATACAGCCACATAGGGCGAGGAGAGCAGAGGGGTGCTGGAGCTAATAGGGCAGAATATCATCTTACTGTCTCCAATGGTGAGATGCAGCACATCAGCTTCTATGGCGAGATGCAGAATATCTCCATTACTTGCCTCTTACTGACAGTCTCCATTGGTGAGAACAGTAACGTAACGAGAATGTAAAGAAACGTCTGTCCCGTCCATCTCCGTGACCGCCAGCTTCGTCTTCTTTCTGTATGAATAGTTGAGCTCTTCATCCTTGTAAGGCAGAGACGTGGTAGTAATGGCGGGTTTGTTTTTTTTCACACTTTTTTTCATCTTTGTCTGGCTGCTGAGTGTGAAAGAATTTAGCGTTACTGGATATTGACGTAAAAGCTTTTTGCACAATGGATGCTGAGAATGGAGTTGTTGCATTTCGAGGCCTTGAACTGAAGTGTCTTCTCCCACTCATCACCATCAGCAGCACCAGCAGTCGGTCACACCTTCCATAGCCATCACTCGGGGTCTCATATAGCCAGATAGCTCCTACTATCCAGAGAAGGGCCCTCAGAGCAGCAGATGTGTGTCAGGCGTGCTATATCTATTTATTATCATTAGGACTCGGGCCCCCAGCACAGCTAGGGGCCCCCCTGGCACAGCCAAACCTGTGTGCAGCTGGAAAGACCAGACACTGCAGCCACCGTGATAGCTTCCTGCCCCCCAGGACTGAATGGACCCCGACTGCTCCCCTTATGTGGTTTTAGGTGACTGCAGGCAGGGCGCACACTTGGGCCGGGGCCTCATAGTAAGCAGCTTTGAACTCTGTGCCTCAGTTCTGCACCATTTTCAGGATCGCAGTTCTGCACCATTTTCAGGATCGCAGTTCTGCACCATTTTCAGGATCGCAGTTCTGCACCATTTTCAGGATCGCAGTTCTGCACCATTTTCAGGATCGCAGTTCTGCACCATTTTCAGGATCGCCGTTCTGCACCATTTTCAGGATCGCCGTTCTGCACCATTTTCAGGATCGCCGTTCTGCACCATTTTCAGGATCGCAGTTCTGCACCATTTTCAGGATCGCAGTTCTGCACCATTTTCAGGATCGCAGTTCTGCACCATTTTCAGGATCGCAGTTCTGCACCATTTTCAGGATCGCAGTTCTGCACCATTTTCAGGATCACAGTTTTGCACCATTTTCAGGATCGCAGTTTTGCACCATTTTCAGGATCGCAGTTCTGCACCATTTTCAGGATCGCAGTTCTGCACCATTTTCAGGATCGCAGTTCTGCACCATTTTCAGGATCGCAGTTCTGCACCATTTTCAGGATCGCAGTTTTGCACCATTTTCAGGATCGCAGTTCTGCACCATTTTCAGATACTTGTCCTGTGGAAAGATGATGAGTTATAATCGTAGGAGACCCCTTGAAGGTGACAGCTGTTGCTGTCGAGACTGGCTACCTTACACCGGTATAACCTGTATATAAGTATATATACTACTGTATATAACATGCAGGCACTGCAAGGCGCTGATCACTGTGTAACGTCATTCTGCCCTGGTCTCTACCCACGGACCATAAAAAGTTGCGGCGAGGTACGCAGATACATTCAGGAGGGGGTGAGGGGAGGAAGTGACTGAGAAACGCAACCACCACCATGGTCTTGGGGAGTCCTGAATTTACCCTTCCTCTGCCATAGACAAGGTGGTGGTATATCGATATTAATGTACCATATGTGACAGGGCGGCCGGGTCTTCCCCGCACATTCATTACCATATATTCTCATTATTGTGAGAGACGATTCTCTGAGGTTACAAAGATGCAACTATGGGGATGAGAAATACCCAAAGCTCAGCAATTCCCACAGCGTGAATGGCCTGGACGACCCCGAGGCATCCTCCGGTACACCGAGAGTCTTTCTATACAGCAACTCCATAGAGGAAGATGAATCAGTCATCAGAAAAGATCAGAAACTACCATGGATCGGTGATCTTAGAGAAAGTGATCATTTCAAGAGTATACTACAGACAGACCATGAAACCGCACGGCGTTCCCCTCGCACCACTCACTGATCGTGTATACAGGAGTTGTTTTTACCTAAGACGCTGGTGAGGATGAAGAGACGTAGAAAAACATGAGAAGTAAATAAGGAAGGTGCAGGAGTCTCATCTATATGAGTGTAATGCATATCCTCCATGGTTCCAGCAAGGTGTGATATCAGAATACAGTGTCTTGGGCACGGCTATGGGACCACAGCCGCATGGGCCTAGCTATGGGACCGCAGCCACATTGGGCACAGCTATGGGACCGCAGCCACATTGGGCACAGCTATGGGACCACAGCCGCATTGGGCACAGCTATGGGACCACAGCCGCATTGGGCACAGCTATGGGACCACAGCCGCATGGGCACAGTTATGGGACCACAGCCGCAAGGGCACAGCTATGGGACCGCAGCCACATGGGCACAGCAGCCGCATGGGCACAGCTATGGCACCGCAGCTGCAAGGGCACAGCAGCTGCATGGGCACAGCTATGGCACCGCAGCCACATGGGCACAGCAGCCGCATGGGCACAGCTATGGCACCGCAGCTGCATGGGCACAGCTATGGGACCGCAGCCGCATTGGGCACGGCTATGGAACCGCAGACGCATTGGGCACGGCTATGGGACCGCAGCCACATGGGCACAGCTATGGGAACGCAGCCGCATGGGCACAGCTATGGGACCGCAGCTGCATTGGGCACAGCTATGGGACCGCAGCCGCATTGGGCACAGCAGCTGCATGGGCACAGCTATGGCATCGCAGCCGCATGGGCACAGCTATGGGGCCGCAGCCGCATGGGCACAGCTATGGGGCCGCAGCTGCATGGGCACAGCTATTGGACCGCAGCCGCATGGGCACAATATGCTATGTTCCTTGTACACTGTTGTGTAAGGAAGGTGCAGGAGTCTCATCTATAGGAGTGTAATGCATGGTTCCAGCAGGGTGTGATATCAGAATACAGTGTCTTGGGCACGGCTATGGGACCACAGCCGCATGGGCACGGCTATTGGACCACAGCCGCATGGGCACAGTTATGGGACCACAGCCGCAAGGGCACAGCTATGGGACCGCAGCCACATGGGCACAGCAGCCGCATGGGCACAGCTATGGGACCGCAGCTGCATGGGCACAGCAGCCGCATGGGCACAGCTATGGCACCGCAGCTGCATGGGCACAGCTATGGCACCGCAGCCGCATGGGCACAGCTATGGGGCCGCAGCCGCATGGGCACAGCTATGGGGCCGCAGCTGCATGGGCACAGCTATTGGACCGCAGCCGCATGGGCACGGCTATGGGACCGCAGCCGCATTGGGCACGGCTATGGGACCGCAGCCGCATTGGGCACAGCTATGGGGCCGCAGCCACATTGGGCACAGCAGCTGCATGGGCACAGCTATGGCACCGCAGCCGCATGGGCACAGCTATGGGGCCACAGCCGCATGGGCACAGCTATTGGACCGCAGCCGCATGGGCACAATATGCTATGTTCCTTGTACACTGTTGTAGTTTTCCAGAACACAATAGGCTGGTGTGTGGTGATGATGATGAATACGCTGCTGCGTCATGACTTCAGAGGTGAATTCTGATTTACATCTAATATAACTCAATTTAAAAAAATGCAAGACTTGGTTTCTACCACACTGAAATCTGCTCCACCGTCGGCTCCTGGACCACAAAATCTCTGCCTGGTGTCACTGTGACTTGTGTTCCATCATGAGGTTGAGGGCCACCATATTTCCTCAGTGTGCGGCATGACTCATAGCGAGAGACACGGTTCTCCCACAGCAGAGAGGAACATTAGACAGCGAGTGACATCTAAACCTTCGTATTTCTCCCCTCAGAGGCTGATATAGCAGAGTATAAGGGGTGTGCACCCCGCCGGAGGCAGGCAATGCGGTGGGATGAATCGGTGCGGGCCTGTCACCGCTTACAGGTATCACACCTTTACAAGACAAAGGCATGGAAGCGCCCAGCGCTCTACCTAATCCCTCACAAATCCTCCTGCTGTCCTGATATAACACCGGCCTACACGTAATACAATTAACCCCGCAAAGTCGCAGAAGCTGATGATGTCCCTCCTGGCCTGATAACCGGCTACCGCGAGACTCTGCAGCCGCCCTATATTTATAGACATCAGTATTAAGTCTTCTGCGTCATCCACACTGCGATTCCCACGTGAATTTTATCATGTTTTCCAGTGTGTCCTTGTACAATATAAGTAACAAGTGACTGAGATCGCTGCAGTCTCCATCAATACCTGGACTGTCTCATCCTGCGGAGAGGTCTCAGCCCCGGTGTGTGCGTCCTTCATACCCTTGTCACTCTGTGGTACATAGACGTCATGTTGCTGGATGGGAATCTGGCGGTGACGTGTATCACAGTATTATAGAAGCATCAAAACAGAAGAACAACAGAAGAAGCTTCACAAATAGTGATGATACATAGAAGACTATTGGCAGAAAAAGACCACTGGGTTCATCTTAGTATTTCCTATCTTATTAGGATCGATATATGTATATACCAGGCAGATAGATATATGTATATACCAGGCAGGTTACATTCTGTTATTGTAGATTTACCAACCACATCTGCTGGAAGATTGTTTCAAGCATCTACTACTCTTTTAGTAAAGTAATATTTCCTAGCGTTGCTTCTGATCTTTCCCCCTACAACTTGTGACTGTCTTCCGGTTCAGTTTTTTTTCTAAAACCTTATTTAGCGCACTTTTTTGCTGGGACCAGCGGCGGGTCCCGCATCGCGGCGCTCCGGTGCCCGATTCCCGGCCGCTACCTGGTGTCTGACGCGGGCCAGAAGTTGACGTCTCAGGTCCGCTCATCCAGTGAAGGCGGTGGAATCCGTTTCAAGTCCGCTCAGATCTGAGACGTATTGTCTTGGGCTCGCGTCAGACACCAGAAAGCGGCCGGGGACCGTAGACCCGCCGCTGGAGTACCCCTTTAACAACAGAAAACAGGAGGAACATGGAGGTTCGGGGGAGCCTCAGCACCTCAATACGCTCCTTATTACTCCCAGCTGCGACTGCTGATCTGTCTTCACCACACAATGATAACTGCATGCTCCTATGGTTTCCTTCTCGCCGCCATGCTTAACCCGCTGGGCTCTCCAATGGTGCACAGTGGCTCTCACAGCTTTAAAGGGCCAGCATACACCACCGCTCTCCATCCCCTCCGGCACTCTGAATCTGACCAAGGAACCTTATTGTTAAGACAAGGGACAAAGTGAGACAGCACATGTATACTTGATAATGTTTCCTAATTTCTGCCTGCCCTGAACTACGCCCTGTCACCCACATTAGCCAAACTCTGCCTGCCCTGAACTACGGCCTGTCACCCACATTAGCCAATCTCTGCCCACCCTGAACTACGCCCTGTCACCCACATTAGCCAATCTCTGCCTGCCCTGAACTACGCCCTGTCACCCACATTAGCCAATCTCTGCCTGCCCTGAACTACGCCCTGTCACCCACAATAACCAAACTCTTACGGCCTGTCACCCACAATAGCCAATCTCTGCCTGCCCTGAACTACAGCCTGTCACCCACAATAGCCAATCTCTGCCTGCCCTGAATTACGGCCTGTCACCCACAATAGCCAATCTCTGCCTGCCCTGAACTACGCCCTGTCAGCCCTTGACAACCAAGCTCCCTGACCCTGCTGTCTGTCATTAGGACCAAGCTCTGCCCGGCCTTCTGCCTGTCCCCTATGCCTACCCAGAACCCCTGCCTGGTAGCCATGACAACCAAGCCTGCCCTGCCTAGAGCAGATTCACAGCCTAATGCCAGTATAACCATTGTCTCCATCACTGACCAGTAATATGGCCGTGTTGTATTATAGGGGTAGGCTCCAGGTATTTGGGTGCACTCACTTTCTGACAGAAGCAATGTATGCTGGAGATCATCAACGCTGCCACTACACAGGAAGTCTACTGTGCGCGGCAGAATAGCTTCCCCCGTAAGTCCCAGCTCCCGTACTTTTCACTTACATTATATAACTATTAGTATTTCAGGTTTAGCTGTTTAAATAAAAGCAGAGCACCCAATGTCACCCACAACCTGGCGGATCGGAGCTGCGCTCAGCGTGAACCTGTGACCTTGAAGTGACACGGCGTATGGCGCTGCCAAGTCGGTGACTCATGCTCAGCCTCTCGTGCCTTTGCTCAGTATGTCGGACTCATTTTTCACATCACTTTCCTCGCCTTCTGCCATTAATCAGTCTTCAGGTTTTTGCCTCTGAAACCATCACATCCCATTCTGTGTAATCTCCCCTCCTCCGTCTGCTTCACATTACTGCAGGACCCCAGACCCACTCAGGTTACCCGCAGGGCCCCACCGCACAGGTCTCAGCCCCAGCTCCACCGCAACTTCAAACAGGCATGGAACAAATTTACAAGAAACTCTATTCACGGCCATCAAACTTTTAAAGGAGCCTCGTCCGACCACGTGCGCCATGGTGTCTGCTGGGCCAAAGCGATGAGCAACACCGGGACGACAGACTGATTGCAGAACTACAACTCCCAGCATGCAATGCTAACCGGGCTGAGCTGTACCTGCTGCTATGACGCTCCTGTCTTCTATCCTGGGCCTTGTGGTTCAACTTTCAAGACACAATTTCTCCGAAGCTGCAGATTACACAATCCGAGAACACGGAGACACATTTACTAGCAATGTGTACAAAATAAGTAGTGACGCAAAAGGGCGGAAGCAGAACCGGAACAACAGGTTTATCGCCAAACAACGACGCGTCTAGTGACCCTCGCTTCCACCAGTCAACAGGTTACTCATTGTATGGGAGCCATTCCTAACCTCAGGTTGTCAAGCTGTTACAAAACTACAACTCCCAGCATGCCCTGATAGATCCCCATGCACATTGGAGCAAAACTTCTCAACCAGTGTCCCTAGCTGTTGCACAACTACAATTCCCATCATGCCCATCAGCAGACATAGGTTGGGGAACACTGCTACACAGGAATAAGCATAAGGTGGTGTATAGTGTGTGGAGCGTCCATAGGACATGCATGGTGAAGGACAGGTGGCGTCATATTAGATCTGCTCCGCGCTCATCCGCAGGGATCTCCTCTGGTGTTAGGGCCCTATTCCACCGGACGATTATTGTTCAGATTATCGTTACATCGTTCGAATCTAAACGATAATCGTTCGGTTGAAATGCAGTTAATGATTAAGGACCGAACGAGAAATCGTTGATCGCTTTATAAGACCTGGACCTATTTTTATCGTTGCTCGTTCGCAAAACGTTCGCATTGAATAAGACATTATTCGGTCGTTCGCAATAGATACGAAGGCAATAGCGAAGAAAAACGCAATTACGATCATAAGTAACGATTATCGTTCCATGGAAATGAGTGAACGTTTACAGGTCTTTCGCAATAGCGGTCGTTTGAGATCGTTAATTGTTAATGATTATGCAAACGATAATCGTCCGGTGGAATAGGGCCCTTAGGGACCGGAGGGTGCGAGATCAGAAGAAACTCCCCCACAAGTGACAATGTCTGGATACAATGAGCTTTAACCGATGGCTTCTCCTCAGAGAGTTTCCCTTTTGTCCGTGCATTTCTGGGAAAGTGACATGCGAGGATTGGCGAGGAGACTCCGATTTTACTGGGCTTGGCACCTCAAACACCAAGACAGATGCCAGTAATGGACAGAAGAGAAAACTGTAAATCCATCCGGCAACAGATGTGGCGATCGGATTTCTTAGCAGGAACGTTTACGGCGTGCAGACAGAAAGCTTTCCCCCGGCATTGTAAATCTCGGCGTAACGTCTCGCAAGTTATCGGAAAATCCCCTAAAAGCTTTGTGGGGGAGCAGCTGTGGGACAATGTCTGTCCGGAGACATCTGCAGATGTATCAGATTATATAGGGGATCATTACTACAACCCCCACCATGTGAGTCTGTGATGAGAAGTGACATCATGTCGTGGTATTGTCTCCATCTATATACAGTCAATGAAACTGACAATACCGTAACCTTACCTACACCCAATATCACATACAGTGCCCGTCTGGCTCTACAACAATGCACAGAGAAGGGGGGGGGGGGCATTCCCATTTCAGCCAGTTTTATTTACACATTTAAAGGGACCTAACATCAGAGAAACCTTCAGCTGGCAGGATATGGAGCAAGAGGAGCTGAGTAGTATAATATGCACAATTGTGGAAAACCATTCAGGAGACCTTGTATTTTGTTCATTGAAGTCTCTACTTATTTTAGGCCTAGGAGTCCAGTGGGCGGTCCTACTCACTGATTGACAGCCTTCTCTCTATCATCATGGCGCGAGTTGTAGTTTTGCAGCAGCTAGAGAGTGACAGGTTGGGGAAAATTAGTTTAGATGTTGTAGTTCCAGCCAAGGGCTGTCATGGCATGCTGGGAGTTGTAGTTCTGCATCAGGCTGAGGGACATCTTGAGTTCATTGACCTGTACTATGACCCTGAGGCCCGGCGTGCCCCTCACACAGCCCAGAATAAGCCTCCTACAGGGCAAGTGATTAGCGGAGGCCGCAGCGAGATAATTACGGCTGGCAGATCCTGGGCGCAGCGGCTCTGAGCCGTTCTGACAGATAACTTGTAACAGACAGATGTAATTTCTGGGAGAGCGTTTACCGGACAAGAGACTTACATTAAATTACTGGTTTCCTTCAATGTGCTCCAAGGAATAAACTCCGAGATAAGACGCTAATTGGGTTTTTAACTTTCGCTACGAGCTTGCAGCTTTCCCTGTAATCTGTAAGAGGCAGAACGGCTGTGCCATGATAGTAAGAACAGCTGGAGCCGGCAGAGCCGATGCCATAGATGGAGAAGGTGGAGAGACAGAGCGCTCACCGACCACTGGCCGTGGGTAAGGGCTGCTCTACTAGCCCTGTAATCTGTAAGAGGCAGAACGGCTGTGCCATGATAGTAAGAACAGCTGGAGCCGATGCCATAGATGGAGAAGGTGGAGAGACGGAGCGCTCACCAACCACTGGCCATGGGTAAGGGCTGCTCTACTAGCCCTGTAATCTGTAAGAGGCAGAATGGCTGTGCCATGATAGTAAGAACAGCTGGAGCCGATGCCATAGATGGAGAAGGTGGAGAGACAGAGCGCTCACCGACCACTGGCCATGGGTAAGGGCTGCTCTACTAGCCCTGTAATCTGTAAGAGGCAGAATGGCTGTGCCATGATAGTAAGAACAGCTGGAGTCGGCAGAGCCGATAGCGTACAGTACAGACCAAAAGTTTGGACACACCTTCTCATTCAAAGAGTTTTCGGTATTTTCATGACTATGAAAATTGTAGATTCACACTGAAGGCATCAAAACTATGAATTAACACGTGGGATTAGATACTTAACAAAAAAGTGTGAAACAACTGACAATCTGTTTTATATTTTAGGTTCTTCAAAGTAGCCGCCTTTTGCTGTGATTCCTGCTTTGCACTCTTGGCGTTCTCTTGATGAGCGTCAGGAGGTAGTCACCGGAAATGGTCTTCCAACAGTCTTGAAGGAGGAGATGCTTAACACTTGTTGGCCCTTTTGCCTTCACTCTGCGGTTCAGCTCACCCCAAACCAACTCATAGCCCCCCCATCACTCTCCTTCTTGGTCATGTAGCACTTACACAGCCTGGAGGTGTGTTTGGGGTCATTGTCCTATTGAAAAATAAAGGATGGTCTAACTAAATGCAAACCGGATGGAATAGCGGCCGCTGCAAGATGCTGTGGCGGCCATGCTGGGTCAGTATACCTTGAATTTTGAATAAATCCCCAACAGTGTCACCAGAAAAACACCCCCACACCATCACACCGCCTGCTCCATGCTTCACGTTGAGAACCAGGCACGTAGAGTCCATCCAGTCACCTTTTCTCTGTGGCACAAACTCACGGTGGTTGGAACCAAAGATCTCAAATTTGGACTCATCAGACCAAAGCGCAGATTTCCAATGGTCTAATGTCCATTACTTGTGTTCTTTACCCAAACAAGTCTCTTCTGCTTATTGCCCGTCCTCAGCAGTGGTTTCCTAGCGGCTATTATACCATGAAGGCTGCTGCACAGTCTCCTCTTACCAGTTGTAGTAGATATCTCTCTGCTGCTGCACAGTCTCCTCTTACCAGTTGTTGTAGAGATGTCTCTGCTGCTGCTGCACAGTCTCCTCTTACCAGTTGTTGTAGAGATGTCTCTGCTGCACAGTCTCCTCTTACCAGTTGTTGTAGAGATGTCTCTGCTGCTGCTGCACAGTCTCCTCTTACCAGTTGTTGTAAAGATGTCTCTGCTGCTGCTGCACAGTCTCCTCTTACCAGTTGTTGTAGAGATGTCTCTGCTGCACAGTCTCCTCTTACCAGTTGTTGTAGAGATGTCTCTGCTGCTGCACAGTCTCCTCTTACCAGTTGTTGTAGAGATGTCTCTGCTGCACAGTCTCCTCTTACCAGTTGTTGTAGAGATGTCTCTGCTGCACAGTCTCCTCTTACCAGTTGTTGTAGAGATGTCTCTGCTGCACACAGTCTCCTCTTACCAGTTGTTGGAGAGATGTCTCTGCTGCACAGTCTCCTCTTACCAGTTGTTGTAGAGATGTCTCTGCTGCTGCTGCACAGTCTCCTCTTACCAGTTGTTGGAGAGATGTCTCTGCTGCTGCTGCACAGTCTCCTCTTACCAGTTGTTGTAGAGATGTCTCTGCTGCTGCACAGTCTCCTCTTACCAGTTGTTGTAGAGATGTCTCTGCGGCTGCACAGTCTCCTCTTACCAGTTGTTGTAGAGATGTCTCTGCGGCTGCACAGTCTCCTCTTACCAGTTGTTGTAGAGATGTCTCTGCGGCTGCACAGTCTCCTCTTACCAGTTGTTGTAGAGATGTCTCTGCGGCTGCACAGTCTCCTCTTACCAGTTGTTGTAGAGATGTCTCTGCTGCTGCACAGTCTCCTCTTACCAGTTGTTGTAGAGATGTCTCTGCGGCTGCTGCACAGTCTCCTCTTACCAGTTGTTGTAGAGATGTCTCTGCGGCTGCACAGTCTCCTCTTACCAGTTGTTGTAGAGATGTCTCTGCTGCTGCTGCACAGTCTCCTATTACCAGTTGTTGTAGAGATGTCTCTGCTGCTGCTGCACAGTCTCCTATTACCAGTTGTTGTAGAGATGTCTCTGCTGCTGCTGCACAGTCTCC
This sequence comes from Dendropsophus ebraccatus, assembly GCF_027789765.1. Lineage (NCBI taxonomy): Eukaryota > Metazoa > Chordata > Amphibia > Anura > Hylidae > Dendropsophus > Dendropsophus ebraccatus. The sequence continues at coordinate 4,773,344 of NC_091463.1, forward strand.
TCTTACCAGTTGTTGTAGAGATGTCTCTGCGGCTGCACAGTCTCCTCTTACCAGTTGTTGTAGAGATGTCTCTGCGGCTGCACAGTCTCCTCTTACCAGTTGTTGTAGAGATGTCTCTGCGGCTGCACAGTCTCCTCTTACCAGTTGTTGTAGAGATGTCTCTGCTGCACAGTCTCCTCTTACCAGTTGTTGTAGAGATGTCTCTGCTGCAGTCTCCTCTTACCAGTTGTTGTAGAGATGTCTCTGCTCCTGCACAGTCTCCTCTTACCAGTTGTTGTAGAGATGTCTCTGCTGCTGCTGCACAGTCTCCTCTTACCAGTTGTTGTAGAGATGTCTCTGCTGCTGCACAGTCTCCTCTTACCAGTTGTTGTAGAGATGTCTCTGCTGCTGCTGCACAGTCTCCTCTTACCAGTTGTTGTAGAGATGTCTCTGCTGCACAGAGTCTCCTCTTACCAGTTGTTGTAGATATGTCTCTGCTGCTCCTGCAGTCTCCTCTTACCAGTTGTTGTAGAGATGTCTCTGCTGCTCCTGCACAGTCTCCTCTTACCAGTTGTTGTAGAGATGTCTCTGCTGCACAGTCTCCTCTTACCAGTTGTTGTAGAGATGTCTCTGCTGCACAGTCTCCTCTTACCAGTTGTTGTAGAGATGTCTCTGCTGCTGCTGCACAGTCTCCTCTTACCAGTTGTTGTAGAGATGTCTCTGCTGCTCCTGCACAGTCTCCTCTTACCAGTTGTTGTAGAGATGTCTCTGCTGCTGCACAGTCTCCTCTTACCAGTTGTTGTAGAGATGTCTCTGCTGCTGCTGCACAGTCTCCTCTTACCAGTTGTTGTAGAGATGTCTCTGCTGCACAGAGTCTCCTCTTACCAGTTGTTGTAGATATGTCTCTGCTGCTCCTGCAGTCTCCTCTTACCAGTTGTTGTAGAGATGTCTCTGCTGCTCCTGCACAGTCTCCTCTTACCAGTTGTTGTAGAGATGTCTCTGCTGCTGCACAGTCTCCTCTTACCAGTTGTTGTAGAGATGTCTCTGCTGCTGCTGCACAGTCTCCTCTTACCAGTTGTTGTAGAGATGTCTCTGCTGCACAGAGTCTCCTCTTACCAGTTGTTGTAGATATGTCTCTGCTGCTCCTGCAGTCTCCTCTTACCAGTTGTTGTAGAGATGTCTCTGCTGCTCCTGCACAGTCTCCTCTTACCAGTTGTTGTAGAGATGTCTCTGCTGCACAGTCTCCTCTTACCAGTTGTTGTAGAGATGTCTCTGCTGCACAGTCTCCTCTTACCAGTTGTTGTAGAGATGTCTCTGCTGCTGCTGCACAGTCTCCTCTTACCAGTTGTTGTAGAGATGTCTCTGCTGCTGCACAGTCTCCTCTTACCAGTTGTTGTAGAGATGTCTCTGCTGCTAGAACTCTGTGTGCCGGCACTGACCTGGTCTCTGAGGCTGGTGATTCGGATGATCTTCTCCACAGCAGAGGTGACTCTTGTTCTTCCTTTCCTGGGGTGGTCCTCATGTAACCCAGTTTTTTTGTAGCACTCGATGGTTTTTGCAACTGCACTTGGGGACACTTTTTAAAGTTTTCCCAATTTTTCGGGCTGACTGACCTTTATTTCGTAAAGTAATGATGGCCGCTCGATTTTCTTTACTTAGCTGCTTTTTTTCTTGTCATAACACAAATTCTAACAGTCTATTCAGTAGGACCATCAGCTGTGCATCCACCTGACTTCTGCACAACACAACTGATGGTTCCAACCCCATTTATAAGGCAAGAAATCCCACTTATTACACCTGACGGGGCCGCACACCTGGGGAGTGACAACCATTTCCGGTCACTACCGCTTGAAGCTCCTCAAGAGAATGCCAGGAGTGCAAAGCAGGAATCAAAGCAAAAGGCGGCTACTTTGAAGAACCAGGAATATAAGACATATTTTCAGTTGTTTCACACTTTTTTTTGTTAAGTATATATTTTCACATGTGTTAATTCGTAGTTTTGATGCCTTCAGTGTAAATCTACAATTTTCATAGTCATGAAAATACAAAAAACTCTTTGAATGAGAAGGTGTGTCGAAACTTTTGGTCTTTACTGAGACGGAGACGGAGCGGTCACCAACCACTGACTGGGGGCAAGGACTGCTCTTCTAGCCCTGTAATCTGAGCACTGTCACCATATGGATATTGTAATGTATTCACATCTATTTTTATTAGGTTTTATTGCTATTTTAGCTACGTGACGTCTAAGATTGGACACGTCATGGCCATCTACAGGCCGCTAAGGACGCGTTCACATTTGCTGATATTCATGCTGAAAAATAAGATGTTAAATCTGCATGTGAAATCCCTGCTGACCATCAGAAGAGGGTTGCGCAGTGAGATTTATGTGAACTTTGGCGCCGATATTTAAGCTCCTATTGATTTCACATTCTTTTTTTCATTGCCTGAAATTCAGCCCCACCATCTTCAAACCACGTGGAAAAACCAGCGCCAAGATAATTCCCAGTATAATCCCAGTATGTGAGGCAGATTGTGCGTACACGTCCTAACGTACATAGGCTGCCACCATGATAGTCACCTATGAATAGGATTTGTGTTACACAACCTGAGTATAGCGGACACCCTTATAGGTATGATAGCGCCTCCACAATAATCTGGTGCTATCTGTACGACCATTTATCTCGGACGCAGACCGGATGGTTTATGCGCATTAACCCCTCCAGTAATAAGCGGACGTTGTGTTAGATCATGCACAAGTTTACAACATACTAAACGCACATCATGGGGATGGTTTTCCTTTAAGGGACGCCGAAGGACTGATAGACTTGTAAGAGTCTGCGGCTCCAAAGTGAAGAGACACAGACACTCGAGTGCCCTGCGGGAAGCCCGGGATACAACAGTCAGGGGAAATGATTGCACAAATGGCGGCCCTCTGCCAGCGCTTTAATGAGTCTTTCTGTAAAAGGGATGTAAATCTGTGTGAGCCTCTTACAGGCCTCAAGGCTGGTAATCCTTTAATAGTACGCGGCAAAAGAAAGGAACTCAACCTTCCCGGACAAGTTAGCCCTGATCACAGACCGTATGCTGAGAACACTTCACAACGCCCACTGCAAGACGGGGGCAGCAGCGATTAAGACGTCTTCCTGAGCCGTGGTGGATCTGTGTCTGCCGAGCCCCATTCTCTGCCCCGTCTACACAAACAGCTTGTCAGTCGCCCTCCCCTTGACTAAGTACAGCCCATAGGCAAGCTCAGAACTTCAGAGAACTGGAGAAGAAACTCTCTGGCATCCAGATTAAATAAGGCTAAAAGCAAAAGATAAAAGGCCCGAGACGTTCCGCACCGCCAGGAGAATCTGCCGCACTAAGAGGCCGACATTACAGCAAAAACATCTACAGAACTGTCCACTGCCAAATCCTCCATAATCCTAATACTACAAGCCTGGGTACACTATAGGGGAAGGCCGTGTAGAGATGGAGCCCAGTGCCGGGTGGTCCTGTGCCCCTTGCTATAAGGTGAGAAGGAAGTGTACAGGACGCCCTACAGAGGAACAGGCAACAGGGCCCAAAAACACTAAAGCTGGAAATCTACCATAAAGATGGCCTAACCCACTGTGTTCAGCAGGATCGGCAGGCCCTATAATATAAAGGGTAACCATAGAGTCTACAGATAGAGAATCCACATCACGTCAACACCAACATAATGGGCCAGCGTTCTGTGTGTCCGGATTCTCCCTGGTTGAACTTCAGATGTCGCGGAGAGATCCGTTTTAGAAACCTATTAGACCAGAGTCTCTCAACTCCAGTCCTCAAGTCCCACCAGCAGGTCATGTTTTGAGGACATCCCATGCAAAGAATACCTGATGCACCAAGTATAATGATATCAACTGTGATAATACCTGATGGGTATAATGATATCACCTGTGATACTACCTGATGGGTATAATTATATATCGCAATAAAACAGGTAGAGGGTTGTCAGCTCACCCACATAGCCTTGCTTCACCTGATATATGGATCTCCGTGATGTAGAAGCTCGCGGGTACTAATGTTGGAGACCGCAGCCCGAATCATCCATGATAAGAAAAGAATGTGTTCTTCCGCAGCTTCATAAAATTCAGTAGCTTTATTCAACGTCACAAAACATAAAATAACAAGTGATTTAAAAGACACGCCGTGTCTTTTAAATCACTTGTTATTTTATGTTTTGTGACGTTGAATAAAGCTACTGAATTTTATGAAGCTGCGGAAGAACACATTCTATAATTATATATCACCTGTGATACTACCTGATGGGTATAATTATATATCACCTGTGATAATACCTGATGGGTATAATTATATATCAACTGTGATAATACCTGATGGGTATAATATATCACTTGTGATATTACCTGATGGGTATAATGATATCACCTGTGATACTACCTGATGGGTATAATTATATATCACCTGTGATACTACCTGATGGGTATAATTATTTATCACCTGTGATACTACCTGATGGGTATAATTATATATCACCTGTGATACTACCTGATGGGTATAATGATATAACCTGTGATATTACCTGATGGGTATAATAATATATCACCTGTGATACTACCTGATGGGTATAATGATATAACCTGTGATATTACCTGATGGGTATAATTATATATCACCTGTGATGCTACCTGATGGGTATAATGATTTATCACCTGTGATACTACCTGATGGGTATAATAATATATCACCTGTGATACTACCTGATAAGTATAATGATATCACCTGTGATACTACCTGATGGGTATAATAATATATCACCTGTGATACTACCTGATGGGTATAATAATATATCACCTGTGATACTACCTGATGGGTATAATGATATAACCTGTGATATTACCTGATGGGTATAATTATATATCACCTGTGATGCTACCTGATGGGTATAATGATTTATCACCTGTGATACTACCTGATGGGTATAATAATATATCACCTGTGATACTACCTGATAAGTATAATGATATCACCTGTGATACTACCTGATGGGTATAATTATATATCACCTGTGATACTACCTGATGAGTATAATGATATATCATCTGGGATACTACCTGATGGGTATAATTATATATCACCTGTGATACTACCTGATGAGTATAATCATTTATCACCTGTGATACTACCTGATGGGTATAATTATATATCACCTGTGATACTACCTGATGGGTATAATTATATATCACCTGTGATATTACCTGATGGGTATAATTATATATCACCTGTGATAATACCTGATGGGTATAATTATATATCAACTGTGATAATACCTGATGGGTATAATAATATATCACTTGTGATATTACCTGATGGGTATAATGATATCACCTGTGATACTACCTGATGGGTATAATTATATATCACCTGTGATACTACCTGATGGGTATAATTATTTATCACCTGTGATACTACCTGATGGGTATAATTATATATCACCTGTGATACTACCTGATGGGTATAATAATATATCACCTGTGATATTACCTGATGGGTATAATTATATATCACCTGTGATGCTACCTGATGGGTATAATGATTTATCACCTGTGATACTACCTGATGGGTATAATAATATATCACCTGTGATACTACCTGATAAGTATAATGATATCACCTGTGATACTACCTGATGGGTATAATTATATATCACCTGTGATACTACCTGATGAGTATAATGATATATCATCTGGGATACTACCTGATGGGTATAATTATATATCACCTGTGATACTACCTGATGAGTATAATTATTTATCACCTGTGATACTACCTGATGGGTATAATTATATATCACCTGTGATACTACCTGATGGGTATAATTATATATCACCTGTGATACTACCTGATGAGTATAATTATTTATCACCTGTGATACTACCTGATGGGTATAATAATATATCATCTGGGATACTACCTGATGGGCATAATTATATATCACCTGTGATACTACCTGATGGGTATAATTATATATCACCTGTGATACTACCTGATGGGTATAATTATTTATCACCTGTGATACTACCTGATGGGTATAATAATATATCATCTGGGATACTACCTGATGGGCATAATTATATATCACCTGTGATACTACCTGATGGGTATAATTATATATCACCTGTGATACTACCTGATGGGTATAATTATATATCACCTGTGATACTATCTGATGGGTATAATTATATATCACCTGTGATACTACCTGATGGGTATAATGATATATCACCTGTGATACTACCTGATGGACATAATTATATATCATCTGGGATACTACCTGATGCACCGAGTATAACTATACTTATATGGTGTTGAGGAACACTGTATTAGATGTAAAAACGCAGCTTATGCGGGGGCCCAGTGGAGGCTACTGACCCGCACAGCCTGGAGCAAACACAGTGATGTCACCGACAGCGTAACGACAGCCGCCGAGTCATCTAGACCTGTCCTAAACCATTCTTCAATGTTAAAGAAAGACAATGGGAAATACAATACCCATGCCGCCCTTCATATCGCTTATCTTTCCGCACGCGGTTTTGGAAGCCGCCATGCTGGACTTTCAGACATTAGTGAGATTGAACGCGCGTTCGGATACATCCAGGGAGAATCAGCGCAGATTTCAGATGTGGATACTGCGTCTTACAGTTTGGCCCCCGCGGACAGACGCGGAATCAGCTACATCTTCTGTTTCCGCTCCCACAGACGACTTCTCTCTCATTAAAGTGGCAGAGGAAACAACATGGCCGCTCTCGTCCCGCTAATGAATTGTTTATTAAATCTCTTAGGAGCGCTGGCCTTATAATTACAGAGAAATGTAGGTCATTGGCGCGGCGGACGGGTTGGCGTTCCCTCTGTGTATATATGACCGGCCCTGACGGAAAGGGGGGGGATGTTTCCACAGCTTTATATACAGGCAGCCCCTGAGTACATCCTGCGCCTGCCAGGGGACAGCCAGGGTCCAGGACAGGCCGCACAGATTGTTTATTTCCAAGTGTGTCGCTTTACACGCAAACACCGGTCAATATGTCCGCGGACGTCACAATCACTTTCTGAATCCACAGCGCGGCTCCCTGAACGCCGGCCAGCAGCCTCCGGCTCTTGTTCCCGCTTTGCTGCTGCTCGCAGACGGGCTATTTTGGGGACATCCTTTCTGAGCGCTCCTCGCCGGGCCGATCCCTTCCCACTGCAGTGGATTGATTTCTGTAAGAACATCCTGCTTATAAAATCATTAGCCGCACCGACAGAAATAGCGCAGTCCTCGCATCTGACGGCCACGCAGAATCCGGCAAAAAGTCATAAAAAAAGATGCGGTTCTGTTCTCCATCTCCTACACTGAAGCTGACAACTTTCGGGGTGTCAGTCACATGGCCGCACTCCCAGTTCTATACGTTGCGTTCTTCCCATGTCCGGGGTTTGTGTTCAGACAGAGCCGTATATCAGTGCTTGCGCTCCATTACATCCATATTGGTGCCATTTGTGGCCCCTAGAGGTCGCCGGACTGTATTTCCATAGGCCCCGGTCTGTTCCGGATTTTTTACCTCCGTATTTCAACAATATCAAATTATCCACCAAAAAACAGCAAAAACGATTTAACTGTACGCAAAACAAAATAGAACAAATACAACAACGCAACAATTCTAAAGACCGATCCAATACGGAAGCAAACAACATAATAAGCTGTACAACTGCCAGCCCATTAGGACAGTGACAGGCTGTCAGGGCATGCTGGGAGTTGTAGTTTTGGAGCAGCTGGCTTCTCTACTGCCTTCCAGCCTGTGTCTTCACCATAATCCTGAAATTATATTCATGCACCAGGAGGATCAGGATGAACAATGCTGTGGATTCTTTACAGACAGAAGAGTACACAGGAAAGTCAAACTGGAGCCAGGTAGCAGGATAGGAGCGACCATCCTGGATATTATGCCCAGCGGCGCCCCGCAGTAACTTCATCACACAGGGATAGAAAAGGAGAGGACGCACACTGTCTACATATCCCCTCATATACACCCGCCCCATAGCCGGTCTACCCCTCCCCTTAGCACCCTGCCTACATCCCCCCTGTACCCAGTCTACATCTCCCCCTGTACCCTATCTGCAGCTCCCCCCTGTGCCCCGTCTACAGCTCCCCCCTGAACCCCATCTACAGCTCCCCCCTATACCCCGTCTACACTGTACCCCATCTACAGCTCCCCCCTGTACCCCATCTACAGCTCCCCCCTGTACCCCATCTACAGCTCCCCCCTGTACCCCATCTACAGCTCACCCCTGTACCCCATCTACATCTCCCCCTGTACCCCATCTACAGCTTCCCCCTGTACCCCATCTACAGCTTCCCCCTGTACCCTATCTGCAGCTCCCCCCTGTGCCCCGTCTACACTTCCCCCTGTACCCCATCTACAGCTCCCCCTGTACCCCATCTACAGCTCCCCCCTGTACCACATCTACAACTCCCCCTGTACCCCATCTACAGCTTCCCCCTGTACCCTATCTGCAGCTCCCCCCTGTGCCCCGTCTACAGCTCCCCCCTGAACCCCATCTACAGCTCCCCCCTATACCCCGTCTACACTGTACCCCATCTACAGCTCCCCCCTGTACCCCATCTACAGCTCCCCCCTGTACCCCATCTACAGCTCACCCCTGTACCCCATCTACATCTCCCCCTGTACCCCATCTACAGCTTCCCCCTGTACCCCATCTACAGCTTCCCCCTGTACCCTATCTGCAGCTCCCCCCTGTGCCCCGTCTACACTTCCCCCTGTACCCCATCTACAGCTCCCCCTGTACCCCATCTACAGCTCCCCCCTGTACCACATCTACAGCTCCCCCTGTACCCCATCTACAGCTCCCCCCTGTACCCCATCTACAGCTCCCCCCTGTACCCCATCTACAGCTCCCCCATTGTACCACATCTACACTTCCACACTGTACCCCATGTACATTTCCCCCCTGTACCCCATCTACAGCTCCCCCCTGTACCTCATCTCCTCACATATCTAGATCCGCAGCAGTCATGGTCATGAGCCTCTCATTCTACAAACCTCGCGGACCGCAGGATTCTGGGAATGAAAGATCTTAAGGTTGAAAAGTTTAGTATCAAAGGATTTCCCAACGAGAAGCCATTAAGATATTTATCTAATATTGAGTGTAGCGGCACGGCCATTGCCGGCACATGGTTGTGATTTGCGGCTGGAGCCGGGCGCTCACTCTGGACGTCAGTAACAATGTGAAGCAATGGCTGTGTCTCTCAGGAGGCTGCGCTCTCACACCGATCCACATAGAAAACTAATCTATCATGTCTGAGACCGGCGGATGGTCTCTCTCATCAGGCCTGATATGGAGAATAGAGACGGGGCTAAATAAGGGGCAGTGAAAGACCCCGGGACCCCCCCCCCCCCCCAACTGCAGGCCAATAGAAAGGTCATCATATATAGTACATACATGTAACAGCGCCGACCCCTATCCTGTGTGTATGGGGGAGGGGGCATCAGATCCACCTGTCCATTAGGCAGCTACAGGCATGCGCCCACGGTATGTTAGATCTAGAGATTTTACCGAACAATCGGAAGAGCAAAGATGATTCCCGACACTTCCCATGACATCTGATGTATCATCAGGTACATTCGTTTTATGTATTGCCTATGTACAGAACAGCGCAGGCGCAGGGAAACCAATGATGCGGTCCAAAAAAGGGCTGCAGCACTGGTTTCCCCACACCGTTGCCTTTCGATACATGGCCAATACTTCAAGCGAATGTACCTGATGGTTCATTCGCTTTAAAGGGGATCTCTAAGACTAAAAATACAGCTCAATCTATATACTCTGCCTCTTCTCCAGACCCCGACATTCCCCCTCCCTCCAGACCCATCTGTTCCCCCTCCCACCAGACCCCTTTGCTTCCCCCTCCTCCAGAAAACCTCTGTTCCTTTTAACTCCAGACCCCTCTGCTCCCCTCCCAACAGACCCCCCAGTTCCCCCTCCCACCAGACCCCTCTGCTCCCCCTCCCACCAGACCCCTCTGCTCCCCTCCCAACAGACCCCCCAGTTCCCCCTCCCACCAGACCCCTCAGTTCCCCCTCCCACCAGACCCCTCTGCTCCCCTCCCAACAGACCCCCCAGTTCCCCCTCCCACCAGAACCCTCTGCTCCCCTCCCAACAGACCCCCCAGTTCCCCCTCCCACCAGACCCCTCTGTTCCCCCTGCCACCAGACCCCTCTGCTCCCCCTCCCACCAGACCCCTCTGCTCCCCCTCCCAACAGACCCCCCAGTTCCCCCTCCCACCAGAACCCTCTGCTCCCCTCCCAACAGACCCCCCAGTTCCCCCTCCCAACAGACCCCCCAGTTCCCCCTCCCACCAGACCCCTCTGCTCCCCCTCCCACCAGACCCCTCTGCTCCCCTCCCAACAGACCCCCCAGTTCCCCCTCCCACCAGAACCCTCTGCTCCCCTCCCAACAGACCCCCCAGTTCCCCCTCCCACCAGACCCCTCTGTTCCCCCTCCCACCAGACCCCTCTGCTACCCTTCCCACCAGACCCCTCTGCTCCCCCTCCCACCAGACCCCTCTGTTCCCCCTCCCACCAGACCCCTAAAAAAGGGGGGATTATTAGAACCTTTATTGTTTTTTTAAACACTTTTTTTTTATTTTCCCTCTACCTCGCAGCATACCTTCCTATGCACTACAACTCCCAGCATACCTTTGTGTGGGGAGTTGTAGTGCACAAGGAGGTATGCTGGGATGTTGTGTCAGGAGGCTGCTGCTGCACAGCTGCAACTCCCAGCATACCTCCTTGTGCACTATAACTCCCAGCATACCTCCTTGTGCACTATAACTCCCAGCATACCTCCTTGTGCACTATAACTCCCAGCATACCTCCTTGTGCACTATAACTCCCCACAAGAAAGTATGCTGCAGGTTGCAGTTGTGCAATGACACAACTCCCAGAATACCTTCTTATGCACTAAAACCCCCAGCATACCTCCTTGTGTACTGCAAATCCCCACAAGAAGTTATGCTGGAAGTTGTAGTGCACAAGGAGACTGCTAATGCACAACTGCAACCCCCAGCATACCTTCTTGTGGGGAGTTGTAGTGCACAAGGAGGTATGCTGGGACTTGCAGTTGTTCAGCAGCAACCTCCTGACACAACAACTACCAGCAGCATACCTTCTTGTGCACTACAACTCCCAGCATACCTCCTTGTGCACAAAGAGGTATGCTGGGGGTTGTAGTGCACGAGGTATGCTGCTGGGAGTTGTAGTGCAGCAGCCTCCTGACACAATTTCCAGCATCCCTTCTTGTGCACAACAACTCCCAACAAGAAGGTATGCTGGGACTGGGAATGGCATTAGCAGTGGGGGCCGCTCCATATGCAGCAGACTGCTGCATATAGAGCGGCTTGGGAGGGGTTAAATGCCGCTGTCAGTGTGACTGCGGCATGTACAAATAGCCGACACAAGCGATCGTTATGTGCCGGCTATTTGAATTTGGCGCCGTCGGGAGCCGACAGTGCGCGGGCGGAGGAGGGGAGACCAGGGGGCGCACAGAGAACATGGCCGGTGCTCAGATAGCCGCCGGCCGTGTTCTCTGCACTATACTTCATGTTAAGCAGCGCTATTATGCAGCTTAACAAGAAGTATCGATACCAGGAAATCCTGGTACCCAACCGTTTTTCTGCCCGAAATATCAATAGCAGTATCGATATTTCGGTGCATCGTGCATCACTAATCCTGGATCACCCCTTTAAACAGAGCAGAAGTAGAAGGAGAGAGAGAGAGAGAGAGAGAGAGAGAGAGAGAGAGAGCCTTCAGGGGTGCAGAGTGCGGCCATTCCGCATCATCATACAGCCAGATAGATTTGTATTATTCTGTAACTGATCCCTAATAATATCCCCTGTGTATTACAAGACACCTGGGGCGTCCGATAACAGGGGGGGGGGGGGGGGGGGTAGATGCGCACAGCTTCTGTGTATAAGGCCACACAGAAGGGTGAAGTCTACACACTGCCCTATAGTCAGCATGGAGGGAAGGGCCGGAGTGGGGGCAGCCAAGTGTGTCTGACAGGAGACAACCCTGTAATACAGTGTGACATGTGAGGGGCCCGAGACGCTGCATCCTGACCCTGCACAACACAAATCAGCAGCGATCACAGGATCAGCCACCAGGACGGTCACAGCCCATTAACTGTGAACCTGAGCGTGCAAGGCTTGTGTCTGCAACACGGGAGCAGCCGCTCACACCTCCAGGGGGCTACTGACAGGGGCAAAGACACGCCTGATAGTCACTAAACACCGACTGTGGTGTCGCTTTACAGTCAGTCACTTTACATATATAGGAGCAGTATTATAGTAGTTATATTCTTGTATATAGGAGCAGTATTATAGTAGTTATATTCCTGTATATAGGAGCAGTATTATAGTAGTTATATTCCTGTATATAGGAGCAGTATTATAGTAGTTATATCCCTGTATATAGGGAGCAGTATTATACCAGTTATATTCCTGTATATAGGAGCAGTATTACAGTAGTTATATTCCTGTATATAGGAGCAGTATTATAGTAGTTATATCCCTGTATATAGGAGGCAGTATTATAGTAGTTATAATCCTATATATAGGAGCAGTATTATAGTAGTATATCCCTGTATATAGGAGGCAGTATTATAGTAGTTATATTCCTGTATATAGGGAGCAGTATTATAGTAGTTATATCCCTGTATATAGGGAGCAGTATTATAGTAGTTATATTCCTGTATATAGGGAGCAGTATTATAGTAGTTATATTTCTGTATATAGGGGCAGTATTATACTAGTTATATCCCTGTATATAGGGGCAGTATTATAGTAGTATATTCCTGTATATAGGAGCAGTATTATAGTAGTTATATTCCTGTATACAGGAGCAGTATTATAGTAGTATATCCCTGTATATAGGAGCAGTATTATAGTAGTATATCCCTGTATATAGGAGCAGTATTATAGTAGTTATATTCCTGTATATAGGAGCAGTATTATAGTAGTATATTCCTGTATATAGGAGCAGTATTATAGTAGTTATATTCCTGTATACAGGAGCAGTATTATAGTAGTATATCCCTGTATATAGGAGCAGTATTATAGTAGTATATCCCTGTATATAGGAGCAGTATTATAGTAGTTATATTCCTGTATATAGGAGCAGTATTATAGTAGTTATATTCTTGTATATAGGGGGCAGTATTAAAGTAGTTATATTCCTGTATATAGGGGCAGTATTATAGTAGTTATATTCCTGTATATAGGAGCAGTATTATAGTAGTTATATCCCTGTATATAGGGAGCAGTATTATAGTAGTTATATTCCTGTATATAGGAGCAGTATTATAGTAGTTGTATTCCTGTATATAGGGGGCAGTATTATAGTAGTTATATTCCTGTATATAGGAGCAGTATTATAGTAGTATATCCCTGTATATAGGAGCAGTATTATAGTAGTTATATTCCTGTATATAGGGGGCAGTATTATAGTAGTTATATTCCTGTATATAGGGGGCAGTATTATAGTAGTTATATTCCTGTATATAGGGGGCAGTATTATAGTAGTTATATCCCTGTATATAGGGGGCAGTATTATAGTAGTTATATCCCTGTATATAGGAGCAGTATTATAGTAGTTATATTCCTGTATATAGGGAGCAGTATTATAGTAGTTATATTCCTGTATATAGGAGCAGTATTATAGTAGTATATTCCTGTATATAAGGAGCAGTATTATAGTAGTTATATCCCTGTATATAGGGGCAGTATTATAGTAGTTATATCCCTGTATATAGGGGGCAGTATTATAGTAGTTATATTCCTGTATATAGGGGGCAGTATTATAGTAGTTATATTTCTGTATATAGGGGGCAGTATTATAGTAGTTATATCCCTGTATATAGGGGGCAGTATTATAGTAGTTATATCCCTGTATATAGGAGCAGTATTATAGTAGTTATATTCCTGTATATAGGGAGCAGTATTATAGTAGTTATATTCCTGTATATAGGAGCAGTATTATAGTAGTATATTCCTGTATATAGGGGGCAGTATTATAGTAGTTATATTCCTGTATATAGGAGCAGTATTATAGTAGTTATATTCTTGTATATAGAAGCAGTATTATAGTAGCTATATCCCTGTATATAGGAGCAGTATTATAGTAGTTATATTCCTGTATATAGGAGCAGTATTATAGTAGTTATATTCCTGTATATAGGAGCAGTATTATAGTAGTTATATTCCTGTATATAGGAGCAGTATTATAGTAGTTATATCCCTGTATATAGGGAGCAGTATTATAGTAGTTATATTCCTGTATATAGGAGCCGTATTATAGTAGTTATATTCCTGTATATAGGGGGCAGTATTATAGAAGTTATATTCCTGTATACAGGAGCAGTATTATAGTAGTATATCCCTGTATATAGGAGCAGTATTATAGTAGTTATATTCCTGTATATAGGGGGCAGTATTATAGTAGTTATATCCCTGTATATAGGGGGCAGTATTATAGTAGTTATATTCCTGTATATAGGGGGCAGTATTATAGTAGTTATATTCCTGTATATAGGGGGCAGTATTATAGTAGTTATATTTCTGTATATAGGGGGCAGTATTATAGTAGTTATATCCCTGTATATAGGGGGCAGTATTATAGTAGTTATATCCCTGTATATAGGAGCAGTATTATAGTAGTTATATTCCTGTATATAGGGAGCAGTATTATAGTAGTTATATTCCTGTATATAGGAGCAGTATTATAGTAGTATATTCCTGTATATAGGGGGCAGTATTATAGTAGTTATATTCCTGTATATAGGAGCAGTATTATAGTAGTTATATTCTTGTATATAGAAGCAGTATTATAGTAGCTATATCCCTGTATATAGGAGCAGTATTATAGTAGTTATATTCCTGTATATAGGAGCAGTATTATAGTAGTTATATTCCTGTATATAGGAGCAGTATTATAGTAGCTATATCCCTGCATATAGGAGCAGTATTATATCAGTTATATTCCTGTATATAGGAGCAGTATTATAGTAGTTATATCCCTGTATATAGGAGCAGTATTATAGTAGTTATATTCCTGTATATAGGAGCAGTATTATAGTAGTTATATTCCTGTATATAGGAGCAGTATTATAGTAGTTATATTCCTGTATATAGGAGCAGTGTTATAGTAGTTATATTCCTGTATATAGGAGCAGTATTATAGTAGTTATATCCCTGTATATAGGAGCAGTATTATAGTAGTTATATCCCTGTATATAGGGCGCAGTATTATAGTAGTTATATTCCTTTATATAGGAGCAGTATTATAGTATTTATGCGGTTCAGGGAAGAAACAGAGTGCTGCACCTCACACCTATGGCTGATACTAGTGCCGCTAGGCTAAATAAAAAACCGACACGGTGTGGAGTTAGCGTAGGGACCCGTGTGGACCAGAGGACCTGCGCGGTGGTACACGGGGCAATATGGCTTGATCAATTCATATACAGACACTCTGGTGTTGATTTTTAATATAGGCCTAGCGGCATTAGTATCAGCCATAGATGGGATGTGCAGCCGTTCCATTCTCTCCAGTTCGTATTATAGTAGTTATATTCCTGTATATAGGAGCAGTATTATAGTAGTTATATCCCTGTATATAGGGGCACTATTATAGTAGTTATATTCCTGTATATAGGAGCAGTATTATAGTAGTTATATTCCTGTATATAGGGAGCAGTATTATAGTAGTTATATCCCTGTATATAGGGGGCAGTATTATAGTAGTTATATTCCTCTATATAGGAGCAGTATTATAGTAGTTATATTCCTGTATATAGGAGCAGTATTATAGTAGTTATATCCCTGTATATAGGGGGCAGTATTAAAGTAGTTATATTCCTGTATATAGGGAGCAGTATTATAGTAGTTATATCTACTATAATACTGTCCCCTATATACAGGAATATAACTACTATAATACTGCTCCTATATACAGGAATATACTATAATACTGTCCCCTATATACAGGAATATGAAGTGATTTATATTAAATATAAAGTGATTTATCAGCAGGGGGCACCACAAAGGAACTGTCCTCTCATATATATATATATATATATATATATATAGGCCCAATCCTAAGGATGACTGATGGGAGTGATTCAAAATAAGGAAAAGTGATTTAGGAAAATGACTTTTATGGCGACGTCTTTGGCAGATGACTTATAAAGCCTCGCTGTTCCGCCCGTGTTAATATTGATACAGACCGGAGCTGCTCTTTCATTTCCTCATTTTCAGGCTGTCCATTTATTTCAGTAGAATGACACTTCCCGTCTGCCGCACGCTGTTTTGTCATATGCTGCGGACCTTTTTGGCAGTCGCAGAGCTAAATATGGCTGCTGCCTTGGCTTCATCATTGAAAACAGTCGGGTAACCAAGCAACCGGACAATTTTAGAAAGTTGGCAAAACCGGGAAGATACCAAACAGCAAACACAGGTGCAAAAATCTGCCTGATCATCCTAATCCCCCCCCCCTCTCATATGCATCTGCTGCCGTGAGGAATGCTGGGAAAAAATATGCAAATAAACCAATGTTTTTAATCTCTCTCCAAGTTCCATTTGCTGTAGTAATCAGTTTGTAAGACCCAGCGGGATGAAAGAGGACGCGGCCCGGGTGGATGGTCTCCGTGGCGGCTCTGACCTTTCATATTTAATGCATTAAACATCTATAGTTCTGCGTTTGATGCTTTGCTCTCTGTAGTCTGTAACACGTGCTCCCATCATGGGGTAGTTGTGACCGCTTTCACCCCCCAGGGCCTCCACTACAACTATGTGGTTGAGCAACATTCCCGGTGCTGTGAGGAAGGGACACCCTCGGCCGCCGCGCTCACCGCCTGAACCCTCTCTGCACCCGGAGTCCTGCCGGCTTCTCCGGCCCAGTTATGGCTGAAATCCCAGAGGGCCAATAGAGAGACGAATAAAGCAAAACAAAGTGCTGGCGAGTGAGCAAATCTGAGAAAAGCAGACAGGACGGGCGGACGGAGATGTGAGAAGGAGGTGTTAATCAGCTGAAAGCCAGAGACGGCCAGGAATGGAAAAAAACGGGGAGAAAAAGGGAAAAACACTCACACAGCGCCGACAAAAACATTACAGAGCAGGATGCAAAGATACGGCAGAGGAGACGTCCATAGAGATATATGTACACACTGTATATGGAGATATATATGTATATACACACTGTATATAGAGATATGTATACACACTGTATATAGAGATATATATGTATAGACACTGTATATGGAGATATATATGTATATACACACTGTATATAGAGATATATATGTATACATGCTGTATATAGAGATATGTATACACACTGTATATAGAGATATGTATACACACTGTATATAGAGATATATATGTATACACGCTGTATATAGAGATATGTATACACGCTGTATATAGAGATATGTATACACGCTGTATATAGAGATATATATGTATACACACTGTAGATAGAGATATATATGTATACACACTGTAGATAGAGATATATATGTATACACACTGTATATAGAGATATATATGTATACACGCTGTATATAGAGATATATATGTATACACACTGTATATAGAGATATATATGTATACACGCTGTATATAGAGATATATATGTATACACGCTGTATATAGAGATATATATGTATACACACTGTATATAGAGATATATATGTATACACACTGTATATAGAGATATATATGTATACACGCTGTATATAGAGATATATATGTATACACGCTGTATATAGAGATATATATGTATAGACACTGTATATAGAGATATATATGTATACACACTGTATATAGAGATATATATGTATACACGCTGTATATAGAGATATATATGTATACACACTGTATATAGAGATATATATGTATACACACTGTATATAGAGAGATGTATATGTACACACACTGTATATAGAGATATATATGTATACACGCTGTATATAGAGATATATATGTATACACGCTGTATATAGAGATATATGTACACACTTTATATTGAGATATATATGTATACACACTGTATATGGAGATATATATGTATACACACTGTATATGGAGATATATATGTACACACACTGTATATGGAGATATATATCTACACACGCTGTATATAGAGATGTATATCTACACACGCTGTATATAGAGATGTATATCTACACACGCTGTATATAGAGATGTATATGTACACACGCTGTATATAGAGATATATATGTATACACACTGTATATAGAGATATATATGTATACACGCTGTATATAGAGATATATGTACACACGCTGTATATAGATATATATATGTACACACACTGTATATAGATATATGTATACACACTGTATATAGAGATATATATGTACACACACTGTATACAGAGATATATGTATACGCATTGTATATAGATATATATATATGTACACACACACATTGTATATAGAGATATATATGTACACACACTATATAGATATATGTAAACACTGTATATAGAGATATATATGTACACACACTGTATATAGAGAGATATATGTATACACATTGTATATAGAGATATATATGTACACACACTGTATATAGAGATATATGTATACACATTGTATATAGAGATATATATGTATACACGCTGTATATAGAGATATATATGTATACACACTGTATATAGAGATATATATGTATACACACTGTATATAAATATATATACACACTGTATATAGAGATATATATGTACACACTGTATACAGAGAGATATATGTATACGCATTGTATATAGAGATTTATGTATACAACTGTATAATATATATATATATATATATATATATATATATATATATATATATATATACACACACACACACATACACACACTGTATATAGAGATATTTATGTATACACACTGTATATAGAGATATATATGTATACATACAGTGTGAAGGGATACATCCAGTATATAGATATATATGTATACACAGTGTGAGGGGATGCATCCAGTATATAGATATATATGTATACACACAGTGTGAGGGGATGCATCCAGTATATAGATATATATGTATACACACAGTGTGAGGGGATGCATCCAGTATATAGATATATATGTATACACACAGTGTGAGGGGATGCATCCAGTATATAGATATATATGTACACAGTGTGAGGGGATGCATCCAGTATATAGATATATATGTACACAGTGTGAGGGGATGCATCCAGTATATAGATATATATGTATACAGCTCACCCTACATCAATATAAACAAGATAAAACACATAAAATCACACATGCCTACCGTTGTACGATACAATGGTAGGATAGTCACAGAATTTTCCCTCTAAAAGAAAAGAAACAAAAAAAATCATGAGTAAATGTTCTCCTATAAGTGACAACCATTACACAATGATAAAGTAATGGACCCCCCCCAATGATCTGTGCATACGCTGGGAGGAGACCGGACGCCGCTGCATTCAGCTTTTTGTTACTTTGTCACATTTTATGCATCAAGAAGAAATGTGATGGGTTAAAGGAGCTGTAGATGTAGTGAGAGGGTTAATGGGATGGCGGGCGGGCGGGGGTGGGGGCCTGTCGGTCTCCCTGTGACGACAGCCAGCACGCCCCGGTGTAACATTTTCCAGATGTGGTAGACAGAAGCAGACTTGTTCCGTGCACACTGGAAGCTGAGATTGCCCGGAGATAATTGGGAATTCCTGAACGGAGGCCAAAGTCTGCTTATAGACCCTCGGAAGAGAACGGACACGTCCTCGCTGCTAGGGGAACCGCAGCGCTAAAGACAGCCATCCCATAGGGACTGTGCAAAGAAGTCTCCGTAATACGGGGAGAAGACGGACAGCGCTCACACACCAAAATCTCCAGCAGACTACTAATAAACAGCCGCCAAACAATGGGCAAGTCCGTAACAAATCAGTAGGGCTTTATCTCAAATAAAAAGCCAAAAAAAAAATAAAAAAATATATATATGTAATTTTCTTTTATCTTCTACACCCCCCCCCCCCCTTCCCCCACAGATAGATAGTGCTACCTCCCAGTCCCCCCCTGTAGATGATTGGGTTACAGATAGTACTGCCTCCCTGTCTCTTCCTGTAGATGATGGAGGTACAGATAGTACTGCCTCCCTGTCTCTTCCTGTAGATGATTGGGTTACAGATAGTACTGCCTCCCTGTCTCTTCCTGTAGATGATGGAGGTACAGATAGTACTGCCTCCCTGTCTCTTCCTGTAGATGATGGAGGTACAGATAGTACTGCCTCCCTGTCTCTTCCTGTAGATGATTGGGTTACAGATAGTAATGCCTCCCTGTCTCTTCCTGTAGATGATGGAGGTACAGATAGTACTGCCTCCCTGTCTCTTCCTGTAGATGATGGAGGTACAGATAGTACTGTCTCCCTGTCTCTTCCTGTAGATGATGGAGGTACAGATAGTACTGCCTCCCTGTCTCTTCCTGTAGATGATGGAGGTACAGATAGCACTGTCTCCCTGTCTCTCCCTGTAAATGCTAATACCTTGGATACCTTTTAAATCATAAGGAATACATAAAAAAAAAATGGTTCAATATCTTGAAGTATAAAGGCAACAAATGCTGTGTTATAAGGTCTGGCTCACACCTGATGCCTGTGGCCCCCGTGTTATAGGGTCCGGCTCACGCCTGATGCCTGTGGCCCCCGTGTTATGGGATCCAGCTCATGCCTGATGCCTGTGGCCCCCGTGTTATGGGGTCCGGCTCACGCCTAATGCCTGTGGC
Organism: Dendropsophus ebraccatus; assembly: GCF_027789765.1. Taxonomy (NCBI): domain Eukaryota; kingdom Metazoa; phylum Chordata; class Amphibia; order Anura; family Hylidae; genus Dendropsophus; species Dendropsophus ebraccatus. Next base: position 4,794,184 of record NC_091463.1, read on the forward strand.
CCCCGTGTTATGGGGTCCAGCTCACGCCTGATGCCTGTGGCCCCCGTGTTATGGGGTCCAGCTCATGCCTGATGCCTGTGGCCCCCGTGTTATGGGGTCCGGCTCACGCCTAATGCCTGTGGCCCCCGTGTTATGGGGTCCAGCTCACGCCTGATGCCTGTGGCCCCCGTGTTATGGGGTCCAGCTCATGCCTGATGCCTGTGGCCCCCGTGTTATGGGGTCCGGCTCACGCCTAATGCCTGTGGCCCCCGTGTTATGGGGTCCAGCTCACGCATGAAGCCTGTGGCCCCCGTGTCATGGGGTCCAGCTCACGCCTGAAGCCTGTGGCCCCCGTGTTATGGGGTCCGGCTCACGCCTGATGCCTGTGGCTGCCATGTTATGGGGTCCGGCTCATGCCTGATGCCTGTGGCCCCCGTGTTATGGGGTCCGGCTCATGCCTGATGCCTGTGGCTGCCATGTTATGGGGTCCGGCTCCGTCCTCGTTTACACTGAGAGAGAAGGCTTCATCACTTACAGACATATAAATCTATTAATCTTGTACATTATATAGAGAAAAACAAACAGGCAATGAAATCGGAGGCGCAGCCTGTCGGAGTAATGATTAACGGCTGGAAGTCTCCGGTGACATCACAGTTCCTTGTACTGGAATAGCACATGTCACAGGGACACAGCCCAGCCGCCTCTGCTATGTCAGGTCATCCCCAGGTAACCGGCTCTATCAGTCTCACGCCTCCTCAGAGCCCCTATTACACAGCGCGATTCAGAGGAGCAAACTAGCACTGGCCTGTCAGATCAGCGCCCGCGTTCTCCTCGTCCCCGGCTCGCTGCTGGCGCTATTACACACGTCAGCGTAAGAGCAGGGGGGCTGCCCGGGTGATCGTTAGATCGTCCAGACAGCCCATAGAAGATAGGGGCAGTCAGTTGCCGCCGCTCCTATTACACGGGGCGACGCCAGCATATCACTGCTCTCTAGATCGTTGAGCTTTCAACATTTTAAAAAAAAGAAAAAACAATCAGCCAACATTATGCATGTCTTCTGTAACACGAGACTATTATCGTCCGTGACGGCTGATATCGGCCGATAATTGCTTTGTGTAATAGGGCCCAGTACAGGGTAAAGCTGATGTATCCCTGAGCCGTGGGGTCTCTACACTATATCATCCTCACACAGCCTGACCACTCATACAGCATAAGGCACCACCGAAGGACGACACAATGGAAGAGTCTCTGGAGGATTTAGACACACAGATCAAATTCCTCACATACCTGGCTTAAAACTAACAAAGGGAGGGGCTTCACTAAAGTGGGTGGAGCTTAGAACTTGCAGGGGAGCGGCTTCTGCAAAGTGGGTGGAGCTTAGAATTTACAGTGGGAGTGGGATGGCTAAGGAGGGTGGAGCTTAGAACAGAACGGCTAATGTAACATGGAGTATCATCTCACCACGGGCGGTAGAAACTTTACAACCTCCGTACATTCTGCCATACAAACCACAAGCCAATAAACACAACTCTCTATTCCTTTACTTTAATACATCGTAATCGGCCTCCAGTCCTGAAGTAAACAAGTAATGGTGGCGCTCCACGTACCGCCAACTCCCTGCGGTAAGGGTCACGCTCCCGGTAAGGAGACGTTTTCAGCGCTGAAGACGAGTGACAAATGCTTTCCTTGGATAAATGAATTTTGTTTTACACTTGAATTTACTACTTTACGCATTAAAAAAAGCCATCAATCAGCGCGCGGTGCGATAATCTGTCCCTGTCTGTGAATAGCTCCGGCGGAACAGCACCGTCCCCTGTGGCGCTGACACACAAATCACGTTGAATCATTTAATAGGGGAAAAGCAATTACGCTTGTGAAATAAACAGTTATTAGGAGCGGTAGTGAGGCAAGTTACTGCGGATCAAAAGGCGGCATTAACCCCTTCCCATCACTGCCATACTGTGCACACACATACCACTACAGACAGGGTGTAAAGCCCTGTACCGTCCACTCTGCAAGACACCAAACCTCCCACAACCGCCTGATCCGGTTACATCTACAATACAACACGACTGTATGATAGGATAGGACTGCATTACCTACATCTACAACACAACTGTATGATGGGATAGGACTGTTACCTACATCTACAATACAACACAACTGTATGATGGGATAGGACTGTTACCTACATCTACAATACAACTGTATGATGGGATAGGACTGCATTACCTACATCTACAACACAACTGTATGATGGGATAGGACTGTTACCTACATCTACAATACAACATGACTGTATGATGGGATAGGACTGTTACCTACATCTACAATACAACATGACTGTATGATGGGATAGGACCACATTACCTACTTCTACAACACAACTGTATGATGGGATAGGACTGTTACCTACATCTACAACACAACTGTATGATGGGATAGGACTGTTACCTACATCTACAATACAACTGTATGATGGGATAGGACTGTTACCTACATCTACAATACAACATGACTGTATGATGGGATAGGACTGTTACCTACATCTACAATACAACATGACTGTATGATGGGATAGGACCACATTACCTACTTCTACAACACAACTGTATGATGGGACAGGACTGTTACCTACATCTACAACACAACTGTATGATGGGATAGGACTGTTACCTACATCTACAATACAACTGTATGATGGGATAGGACTGTTACCTACATCTACAATACAACTGTATGATGGGACAGGACTGTTACCTACATCTACAATACAACTGTATGATGGTATAGGACTGTGTTACCTACATCTACAATACAACTGTATGATGGTATAGGACTGTGTTACCTACATCTACAATACAACTGTATGATGGTATAGGACTGTGTTACCTACATCTACAATACAACTGTATGATGGGATAGGACTGTTACCTACATCTAAAATACAACTGTATGATGGGATAGGACTGTTACCTACATCTACAATACAACTGTATGATGGGATAGGACTGTTACCTACATCTACAACATGACTGTATGATGGGATAGGACTGTTATCTACATCTACAATACAACATGACTGTATGATGGGATAGGACTGTTATCTACATCTACAATACAACATGACTGTATGATGGGATAGGACTGTTATCTACATCTACAATACAACATGACTGTATGATGGGATAGGACTGTTACCTACATCTACAATACAACATGACTGTATGATGGGATAGGACTGTTATCTACAATACAATATGACTGTATAGTGGGATAGGACTGTTACCTACATCTACAATACAACATGACTGTATGATGGGATAGGACTGTTATCTACAATACAATATGACTGTATGATGGGATAGGACTGTTATCTACAATACAACACGACTGTATGATGGGATAGGACTGTTACCTACATCTACAATACAACACGAATGTATGATGGAATAGGACTGTTACCTACATCTACAACACGACTGTATGATGGGATAGGACTGTTACCTACATCTACAACACGACTGTATGATGGGATAGGACTGTTACCTACATCTACAATACAACATGACTGTATAATGGGATAGGACTGTTATCTACATCTACAATACAACCCGACTGTATAATGGGATAGGACTGTTATCTACATCTACAATACAACTGTATAATGGGATAGGACTGTTATCTACATCTACAATACGACTGTATGATGGGATAGGACTGCGTTAGTCTCCCTACATGTGGTTCACATTCCGCCTGTTTTCTATTTAAAGGGAATGTAGCACCTACATATTTTATTAACTCCATCCAGACACTGACGCATATTTGTTTCTGATCGGTTATTCTTTTCTGATGGGAGATTCTTTTTTTCATTCTTTTCTTCTATACATTCTTATGGGGGCAACCCTCCACTCTAAACTCCTTTCCACAGCAGCCTTATGGACCATAGGAACCTGTTATCCGTCATCTCCTACTTAACTGTATGGGAAAGCTCTGTGGTAATGCTCTCTGACCTGTGCAGAGGCTACTGTATTAAAAGGAGGAGATGAACTGTGGCCATGTGAACTGTATGGGAGAGTTCCATGGGAATGCGCTGTGCAGAGGACACTGCAGAGGGAGAAGGATGGAAGTGATGGAATCACCTATTGAATTCTATGGAAGACTGTTGTGGGCATGCTGTGTGACCTGTTCAGAGGCCACTGTGTAAAAAGCAGGAAGCGAGCCATGCCCATTACCTACTGAATTCTATGTAGAAGCGTTGAGGACATGCTCTGTGACCTGTGCATAGAGGAGGTGGTGATTTCTGACATCACATATTGTCTTCTATGGGAATCGGGATCAAAGGGACAGATAATTCTAGTTGTGCCGACCGGCATTTGTTACCTTTGTTGATGATATTTTGGTGTCTATGGTCAGGACCATCTATGGAATATATACCCCAAATGGTAAACCATACACTACAACAGTACTGCCTCATTACAAGCCTCTACACACAATATGGAGACCCTGACCTGAACATGTAAGATGGTTAACTAGGAAAAACTCATAACTTCAGGATTAGGGTGTAAGACGTGCTGGGCAGCCGAAGCAGAATCCAAGACACGGTGATCCACGCTGAGAGAACATGACACCGGGGCAGATAAGCTGCAGGACGGCGCCCGCATTCATGCAATCTACTTCTAGTTTGCACTTTTGTTTGATTTCCCAGTTTTCTGGACAATATCGCCTTACATGACGGGCTTGGCTTTACCTAGGGCAGGTGCATAGAATCAATAGAGATTACTTTATAATGGGGTGAATGCAACGTAATGTAGATGGGGGGGGGGGGGGGGGGGGTAGCGCGACCTGTATACTGTAGAGTGCAGAATATAGTCAGACATTGGCCACACCTCATGATGGTGCCGATAAGGACGGGTATCGGGAGTTTTCACTGCAAATTAATGAAATATTTAAATAATTGTTACTGTTTGTTTTTTGCAGGTAAGTGGCGGCTGGACCAACAAAGAACGAGCGATTATGACTGACTTAAAGGGGTATTCCACTCACACAACTTTTGACATGTTGCTGCCCATGGCGAGAACAACAGTTTATTCCATACTTGTTATTATCTATTCAGTCTCCTTCCCTCAGTTCTCAGCTGCTGCTTTCTGCTGAAGACACAAAAATCTGTGTGTGAGCCTCTTCTGTCTCCCCCTACCACCTGAGATAAATAATTTAAGTCCCTGACTGGCTTTATCTGCAACATTGTAGCTTCTTTGTAATGCTGGGAGGGTTATTCTGAGGTCAAGTTGCTGATGAACTCACTGTGATTAATCCTCCAAAGCATTACAAAGTTGCAGATAGGGACTTGTTTACATCAGCTGTCTCAGAAGGGAGGGGAAGGAGGGGGAGACACAGAGAAAAGCTCACACACAGACTTATGTGTCTTCAGCAGAAAGCAGCAGCTGAGAACAGGGGGAGGTAGACTGAATAGATAAGTATGGAAGGAATTTTTAGCCTACCCATGGGCAGCAACATATCAGAAGTTATGTTTGAGTGGAATAATCCCTCAAAGGGCCAAAATCCGCCCCTTTAAATGACGCTTTTACATGGTATTAAGCCATCTATCCTGGTAGGGGTTTTTTGAAGCTTTGATGCAGTAAAGGGTTAATAACTCACAAAATTAAGTCTAGTAAAAGTGAGTGCGCCCCCGCCATCACCGCACTCGCACCGCCGCGGTTAAATATTCATTAATGACAGCGGATTAGTATTATGTCTCTGTCTTAATTACAGCGGCCGTGGAAACGCATTTATAAGAGCCGTGTCATTTCCTAAATGACACGGCTTCATTACAAAGGGAACTACAACCGCGCAACATGACACACGCTCCTTTCTCTCCCCGCGATGACAGCCGGCCCGCACACGTTAATTTTTAATTTGCCCCCATGAAATATTTAGCCGGCCTGTAAGGGGGATAGGATTTCCGGAGAAGTGGCCATCAATGCAATGGATTTGGAAAAAGGAGGATTCGGTTGCCGATCGGAAAAAGCGCGGCGGTCTGATCCTCCATGTGACTGTAAGATGTCAGGTATTAGGAGAGGAGAGGCTGGGGTGACGCCCACTGGGCTCCAGGGAAAGCGATAGAACAGATGGATCCGTAGCTAAACAGAAATTAGTAAAATTCCATAAAAAGGAAAAATTATGAGAAAAATCCCTAGTGAGGAAGGGGGGTCAGCCGCTCACAGAAAGGGTCCAGGCTGCTGTTACCTGTCTACTACACCAGGGATATAGGTGCAACTACTGGACACAGCAGCTGAGCGGGACCACCTCCTAAGATATCCCTGTACTGTGACATCACTGTGTGTAGTATCTCTGTACTATGACATCACTGTGTGTAGTATCCCCGTACTGTGACATCACTGTGTGTATTATCCCCCCTGTACTGTGACATCACTGTATTATCCCCCCTGTACTGTGACATCACTGTGTGTATTATCCCCGTACTGTGACATCACTGTGTGTATTATCCCTGTACTGTGACATCACTGTATTATCCCCCCTGTACTGTGACATCACTGTGTGTATTATCCCCCCTGTACTGTGACATCACTGTGTATTATCCCTGTACTGTGACATCACTGTGTATTATCCCTGTACTGTGACATCACTGTGTGTATTATCCCTGTACTGTGACATCACTGTGTGTACTATCCCCCCTGTACTAATACATCACTGTGTGTATTATCCCTGTACTGTGACATCACTGTGTGTATTATCTCCCCTGTACTGTGACATCACTGTGTAGTATCCCTGTACTGTGACATCACTGTGTATTATCCCTGTACTGTGACATCACTGTGTGTATTATCCCTGTACTGTGACATCACTGTGTGTACTATCCCCCCTGTACTAATACATCACTGTGTGTATTATCCCTGTAATGTGCATCACTGTGTGTATTATCTCCCCTGTACTGTGACATCACTGTGTAGTATCCCTGTACTGTGACATCACTGTGTATTATCCCTGTAATGTGCATCACTGTGTGTATTATCTCCCCTGTACTGTGACATCACTGTGTATTATCCCTGTACTGTGACATCACTGTGTATTATCCCTGTAATGTGCATCACTGTGTGTATTATCTCCCCTGTACTGTGACATCACTGTGTGTATTATCCCTGTACTGTGACATCACTGTGTATTATCCCTGTACTGTGACATCACTGTGTGTGTTATCCCCGTACTGTGACATCACTGTGTGTATTATCCCTGTACTGTGACATCACTGTGTGTTATCCCTGTACTGTGACATCACTGTGTGTATTATCCCCGTACTGTGACATCACTGTGTGTATTATCCCCCCTGTACTGTGACATCACTGTGTGTATTATCCCCGTACTGTGACATCACTGTGTGTATTATCCCCCCTGTACTGTGACATCACTGTGTGTGTTATCCCCGTACTGTGACATCACTGTGTGTGTTATCCCTGTACTGTGACATCACTGTGTGTGTTATCCCTGTACTGTGACATCACTGTGTGTATTATCCCCGTACTGTGACATCACTGTGTATTATCCCTGTACTGTGACATCACTGTGTGTGTTATCCCCGTACTGTGACATCACTGTGTGTGTTATCCCCGTACTGTGACATCACTGTGTGTATTATCCCCCCTGTACTGTGACATCACTGTGTGTGTTATCCCCGTACTGTGACATCACTGTGTGTATTATCCCTGTACTGTGACATCACTGTGTATTATCCCTGTACTGTGACATCACTGTGTATTATCCCTGTACTGTGACATCACTGTGTATTATACATGTACTGTGACATCACTGTGTATTAGGAACGAGCACAATACTGACAGACTTTTATGTTATGAATTTGGTGTTATGGGGGAGCAGGGCCACCTCCTAGGTTTTGCTATGGAGACCCCACAATTCCAGCCAAGGGGCCCCTGTGAGGCCAGGAGAGGATCCGGCCTTCCACCCAGCTGCCTGACTTTTCTGGCGTCTTCTATAGAGATCTATGGAGATCCACCCTGAAGAAAGGCGACTACCTGGCAACCTCTGGTCTGCGGGGTCACATAAAACCGGGGTAAAAGGAGCCGAGGCTTCAGGTCCTGAGAAAGTGCTGCCTGTAGATACGGGGGCTGCTTGTTCTCAGGCCCCGGGTTCCCCCTTCCTTCTATGATCCCGATATAAGTGGAGGGAGATTTACACCCGGCATGAGAAGGATGCTGCCCGGTGACAGTATAGAGGAGTCCTCACATCATTATTCAGCCCGCAATCACAATGAATGATGGCCTTGTATTTTCTCAGAATCGGCCATAGCCTGGGAATGTCGCTCCGACAGACAGCGCCCAAGAATGAAGAGCCTCAGAAAGCACACAAGATTTATAGTCCTCCGCCTCGGTCTCCCATGAAAAACGGTGGATCCAAACAAAAGTGCTGAGCGGCATATATCACCGGGGTGTACCGCCATCTCTCCCCGGGTATGGACATGCCACAACCCAGGATCCTCCGCGCCTGCATGTTGGCATTTGCTGTGCCCAAGGCGTTAGTCAGGGATGGGGAATACATCTATAGCTCAGTACAATAGGTAGATCTATAGGGAGCGTGGAAACACAGACGGGATGTCCTCCTCTCCCACCCAGGGTGCAATCGCGTCCGACCAGTCTCAGTTAACTCCATAAATGCCGGCCTGCGGCAAGTAACATGATATCAGATGGCGGCGATGGTGGGACCCCTTCTGTCTGTTCCTGGAAGATGCCGCACACCTGGACCCTATAGGAAAGGTACAATGGAGAGTCTAATCCCACAGCCACAATAATCACATCAAAGAGAACAACATACGTGAGAAAAGACGTGAATGACGGCCATGGATGTAATCAGAGTACTACCAGTAACTATGTCCTGACCAGACCATCTGCATCAGTCAATGGTAAATATGGCGTCGGATTGGCCAAGATCACATGACCCAAACCCTTGTCTCACGTAAGTGGGCACCATATGGGGGATAATCTTAGACATAAAGGAACATGTTGTCTGGACTAATCTCAGGGGATATTATGGGATCCTGGAGCCTTAACCGGTGACCTGTGGACACTGGTGCTAAACGCAGGATGACGGAGGACAATGGATTTACTGGAGGGCTAATCCAGGAGGAACATGAGGACTACGAGATTACCAGCCGGAGATGGACAGAACGGTAACTACAGGTCAGCAAGGTGAGAAACCTCACGGATCTGCGCTGGATAACACCCAACTACACTGTCACATGATAGACAGGGAGAAGCAGATACTCGGGGGACAGGATAGGGACACAAAGACACTCGGGGGACAGGATAGTGACACAAAGACATTTGGGGGACAGGATAGTGACACAAAGACACTCGGGGGACAGGATAGTGACACAAAGACACTCGGGGGACTGGATAGGGACACAGACACTCGGGGGACAGGATAGTGACACAGACACACGGGGGACAGGATAGTGACACAAAGACACTCGGGGTGCAGGATAGTGACACAAAGACACTCGGGGTGCAGGATAGTGACACAAAGACACTCGGGGTGCAGGATAGGGACACAGACACTCGGGGGACAGGATAGTGACACAGACACACGGGGGACAGGATAGTGACACAAAGACACTCGGGGTGCAGGATAGTGACACGCTGACCCTTGGGGTGCAGGATAGTGACCCTTGGGGTGCAGGATAGTGACCCTTGGGGTGCAGGATAGTGACCCTTGGGGTGCAGGATAGTGACCCTTGGGGTGCAGGATAGTGACCCTTGGGGTGCAGGATAGTGACCCTTGGGGTGCAGGATAGTGACCCTTGGGGTGCAGGATAGTGACCCTTGGGGTGCAGGATAGTGACCCTTGGGGTGCAGGATAGTGACCCTTGGGGTGCAGGATAGTGACCCTTGGGGTGCAGGATAGTGACCCTTGGGGTGCAGGATAGTGACCCTTGGGGTGCAGGATAGTGACCCTTGGGGTGCAGGATAGTGACCCTTGGGGTGCAGGATAGTGACCCTTGGGGTGCAGGATAGTGACCCTTGGGGTGCAGGATAGTGACCCTTGGGGTGCAGGATAGTGACACGCTCCAGGTTAATACTAGTTGATTCTATCAGGTTACGGTACAGATGATCTTTCTTTATCACACTGATTCAGGCTCCTCTGATGTTCTGGGGGTCATTGGCTCCTTTTAACCCTTTAAGCCCCCCTCGGTCATCAATTCATCTTGAGCAGGGGAGGGACACGTCTCTAAATCACGACAGCCGCTTCCTCTACAGGAGAGAGGCAGAGAAGAGGTAAAGACTAAAGGAGAACAGAGGACGGTTCCCCTCAAATCGCTGATCCTGTTCTCTGCAGCACAATCTACAGACAACTAGATTTACGGTGCATTGTGGGAAATTGACAGCTCTGAAATGCCCTGAGCCAATCGCATTATCCGGCTGAGGCGCTTTACGCCGGGCGGCTCGCTCTTAGAAGTAGCGGAGACAATGGTCTTTATGAATCTGTCTATAGATCAGCAATAAAACTTTAATCTTCTCCCCCGTGTGACATCACAGACAAATGACCGCCGCAAAGACCCAGCCGAAAGACGCCAGACGAGAGCGGCCGTGTATATCGCCTCAGAGAGGGTCACAGAGTACAGAGAAGAGCGGACACTATGATATCACAGAACTGACTGACACGACCGCTCAGGCCTAAACTGCAAAACATCAGAGACAAGCAGTAAAGGTGGAGATGGCGACCCGGTGACAGGCCTAATGGTGTTATAGAGAAAAAAGCTGTGGAAATACCCCCTGACATACAACCATACACCCTAACACAGGACTACCCCCTGACATACAACCATACACCCTAACACAGGACTACCCCCGACATACAACCATACACCCTAACACAGGACTACCCCCGACATACAACCATACACCCTAACACAGGACTACCCCGACATACAACCATACACCCTAACACAGGACTACCCCCGACATACAACCATACACCCTAACACAGGACTACCCCCGACATACAACCATACACCCTAACACAGGACTACCCCGACATACAACCATACACCCTAACACAGAGCTAAATGCCAACATACAACCATACACCCTAACACAGGACTACCCCCTAACATACAACCATACACCCTAACAAAGGACTACCCCGACATACAACCATACACCCTAACACAGGACTACCCCCGACATACAACCATACACCCTAACACAGGACTACCCCCGACATACAACCATACACCCTAACACAGGACTACCCCCGACATACAACCATACACCCTAACACAGAGCTACATGCCAACATACAACCATACACCCTAACCCAGGACTACCCCCGACATACAACCGCACACCCTAACACAGGACTACCCCCTGACATACAACATACACCCTAACACAGGACTACCCCCGACATACAACCATACACCCTTACACAGGACTACCCCCTGACATACAACCATACACCCTAACACAGGACTACCCCCGACATACAACCGCACACCCTAACACAGGACTACCCCCTGACATACAACATACACCCTAACAAAGGACTACCCCCAACATACAACCATACACCCTTACACAGGACTACCCCCTGACATACAACCATACACCCTAACACAGGACTACCCCCGACATACAACCATACACCCTAACACAGGGTGTATGGTTGTATGTTAGGGGGTAGTCCTGTGTTAGGGTGTATGGTTGTATGTCGGGGGTAGTCCTGTGTTAGGGTGTATGGTTGTATGTCGGGGTAGTCCTGTGTTAGGGTGTATGGTTGTATGTTAGGGGGTAGTCCTGTGTTAGGGTGTATGGTTGTATGTCGGGGGTAGTCCTGTGTTAGGGTGTATGGTTGTATGTCGGGGGTAGTCCTAACACAGGACTACCCCCGACATACAACCATACACCCTAACACAGGACTACCCCCTAACATACAACCATACACCCTAACACAGGACTACCCCGACATACAACCATACACCCTAACACAGGACTACCCCCGACATACAACCATACACCCTAACACAGGACTACCCCCTAACATACAACCATACACCCTAACACAGAACTACCCCCGACATACAACCATACACCCTAACACAGGACTACCCCCTAACATACAACCATAAACCTTTACACAGGACTACCCCCTAACATACAACCATACACCCTAACACAGGACTACCCCCTAACATACAACCATACACCCTTACACAGGACTACCCCAACATACAACCATACACCCTAACACAGGACTACCCCCTAACATACAACCATACACCCTTACACAGGACTACCCCAACATACAACCATACACCCTAACACAGGACTACCCCCTAACATACAACCATACACCCTAACACAGGACTACCCCCTAACATACACCCTAACACAGGACTACCCCCTAACATACAACCATACACCCTAACACAGGACTACCCCCTAACATACAACCATAAACCTTTACACAGGACTACCCCCTAACATACAACCATACACCCTTACACAGGACTACCCCAACATACAACCATACACCCTAACACAGGACTACCCCCGACATACAACCATACACCCTAACACAGGACTACCCCCTAACATACAACCATACACCCTAACACAGGACTACCCCCTAACATACACCCTAACACAGGACTACCCCCTGACATACAACCATACACCATAACACTACATCCCAAGGTACAAGTAGCATGCTCAGCCAATCCTGGCGGCTATGCTATGCTTAAGATCAAGTACCATTGAAACACATAAGCAGCTTATATTTGTGGATTTTATGTGAAGCTTCAATAAAGTTTTTGGACTGTACAGAGTTGCTGGAAATCCTTTGCATCTATATCCCAAAGTACAACCATACACCCTACCACAATGGGAAAATGTTACATACAATATATCCTAACATTGTGCTATATCCTGACATATGGTGATATGACACACCCTAACAGAGCGATACATCCGGACATACAATAACACACCCCAGCACACAACACTCACATGGCAATACCCCCGACAGATGATACAACAATCAGTGATACGGCCCAACATACAATCAGAGGACTTATTCCCCCTGATGAGATGATAACTCTCCATGGACATCACAGAGATCCCCAGCCTCCGGCTCTCCCCATGGACATCACAGAGATCCCCAGCCTCCGGCTCTCCCCATGGACATCACAGAGATCCCCAGCCTCCGTCTCTCCCCATGGACATCACAGAGATCCCCAGCCTCCGGCTCTCCCCATGGACATCACAGAGATCCCCAGCCTCCGGCTCTCCCCATGGACATCACAGAGATCCCCAGCCTCCGGCTCTCCCCATGGACATCACAGAGATCCCCAGCCTCCGGCTCTCCCCATGGACATCACAGAGATCCCCAGCCTCCGGCTCTCCCCATGGACATCACAGAGATCCCCAGCCTCCGGCTCTCCCAATTTTGGCTGTAAGGAAAGGATGGAAGTCATAGTTTTACAAGAGTTTTATGGGAAGTTGGGGAGCACCATCATAGAGGTCACCTATTCCTATTAACCAAAGCGTAAAGCCACTAACAGAGCAGTGTTCTAGGACTCACGGACAGAACCCACCACCTCCCGCACACGCCAAGACCGCCACCCTCACATCCTATAATGGGGCTCAGCGTATCACAGCCCATGTGAAGAATCCGTCTCGGCTCCGACCCTCCTCTCCTACCCCGCGGCTCTGCGCCTGCCGCCTTGTCACACTTTCTCTTTTCACAACTAATAAAGATTCACAAGGAGAAAAATGTCACCGCACCGGAGGGCGTTTCAGAACGCAGGAGACTTAAATACCAAGATATTTAACCCCATCACGTTGCATCTGCTGAACCCTTAAGTAGCGGAGAAGGACGGCAGGAATCGGATGTGACACGATAGCCCGGCCAATAATCATGTGTAAGCGCAGCAGACAAGGACGGAATAAGCGCCGCCTGCCCCGTGTGGTGGACGGGATCCGGCCGCATTACACCACCTCTCACCTTCAGCCTCACAGCAGCTGGAACCTCATGAAACATCGCATGTTCTGGACAGAAGCCTTTTCCTTTAATTAGTAAACATCCTCAAAGAAGAGGGGGAGGAGGGGGAAGCCGGACGCAAACGCTAAAATTACCGCATAAGCTTTAGGAGAGGATTTCACTGTTGGCTTTAAAGGGGAATTTTGCATGAAGGTGTCGGGAAGGATGAGAGTCGGGACATCCATCGACACTCCTGACGGGGGGACACAGGGGACCCTAGTGATGTGTACAGCGCCAGTCTGCAATAATGGGGGAGGAGATCTTACAGGTTCCCCATAACAATAATCCCCAACCTGTCTCTCTAATTGATACAAAACTACAACTCCCAGCATGCCCTGACAGAGACACATACACATTACAGCTGTGATCCCCAACTTGTGGCTCTACAGCTTTTGCAAAACTACAACTCCCAGCATGCATTTGTTATTGCTGTTTTCCAAACATCTGGAGAGCCACAGTTCTGCTGTGAGGGGCTGACCTCCCAACCAGTACAGTATGGAACATGATGAAAGACATACGGAGATGTACAGGGGTAGCAGTAGTAGTGACAGCAGGGGTGGCAGCCAGTAGTAGTGACAGCAGGGGTGGCAGCCAGTAGTAGTGACAGCAGGGGTGGCAGCCAGTAGTAGTGACAGCAGGGGTGGCAGCGAGTAGTAGTGACAGCAGGGGTGGCAGCCAGTAGTAGTGACAGCAGGGGTGGCAGCAAGCAGTAGTGACAGCAGGGGTGGCAGCAAGCAGTAGTGACAGCAGGGGTGGCAGCAAGCAGTAGTGACAGCAGGGGTGGCAGCCAGTAGTAGTGACAGCAGGGGTGGCAGCAAGCAGTAGTAACAGCAGGGGTGGCAGCCAGTAGTAGTGACAGCAGGGGTGGCAGCCAGTAGTAGTGACAGCAGGGGTGGCAGCCAGTAGTATTGACAGCAGGGGTGGCAGCAAGCAGTAGTGACAGCAGGGGTGGCAGCCAGTAGTAGTGACAGCAGGGGTGGCAGCAAGCAGTAGTAACAGCAGAGGTGGCAGCCAGTAGTAGTGACAGCAGGGGTGGCAGCCAGTAGTAGTGACAGCAGGGGTGGCAGCAAGCAGTAGTGACAGCAGGGGTGGCAGCCAGTAGTAGTGACAGCAGGGGTGGCAGCCAGTAGTGGTGGCAGCAGTAGACAGTATAACACGTTAGATACACAGTCAGCGGGCTGTAACACACATCCTCCTCAGACATTAGATACAGTCAGCGGGCTGTATCACACAGGCTCAGACATTAGATACAGTCAGCAGGCTGTATCACACAGGCTCAGACATTAGATACAGTCAGCGGGCTGTATCACACAGGCTCAGACATTAGATAGTCAGCAGGCTGTATCACACAGGCTCAGACATTAGATACAGTCAGCGGGCTGTATCACACAGGCTCAGACATTAGATACAGTCAGCGGGCTGTATCACACAGGCTCAGACATTAGATACAGTCAGCAGGCTGTATCACACAGGCTCAGACATTAGATACAGTCAGCGGGCTGTATCACACAGGCTCAGACATTAGATAGTCAGCGGGCTGTATCACACAGGCTCAGACATTAGATACAGTCAGCAGGCTGTATCACACAGGCTCAGACATTAAGATAGTCAGCGGGCTGTATCACACAGGCTCAGACATTAGATAGTCAGCGGGCTGTATCACACAGGCTCAGACATTAGATAGTCAGCGGGCTGTATCACACATCCTCCTCAGACATTAGATACAGTCAGCGGGCTGTATCACACAGGCTCAGACATTAGATACAGTCAGCGGGCTGTATCACACAGGCTCAGACATTAGATACAGTCAGCGGGCTGTATCACACAGGCTCAGACATTAGATACAGTCAGCGGGCTGTATCACACAGGCTCAGACATTAGATACAGTCAGCGGGCTGTATCACACAGGCTCAGACATTAGATACAGTCAGCGGGCTGTATCACACAGGCTCAGACATTAGATACAGTCAGCGGGCTGTATCACACAGGCTCAGACATTAGATACAGTCAGCGGGCTGTATCACACAGGCTCAGACATTAGATACAGTCAGCGGGCTGTATCACACAGGCTCAGACATTAGATACAGTCAGCGGGCTGTATCACACATCCTCCTCAGCCATTAGATACACAGTCAGCAGGCTGTATCACAAGGCCTCAGTCATTAGATACACAGTCGGGAGGCTGTATCACACAGCACATGGCTCCTTCCCTCTTGTGCTGTTTGTGCTATCTGCCTCCATAGAGCAGTTTCATCTCATTCTGGCAGCGCAGGGCGGGGAGCGCAGAGTGGCGGGGAGCGCAGGGTGGCGGGGAGCGCAGGGTGGCGGGGAGCGCAGGGTGGCGGGGAGCGGGGAGTGGCGGGGAGCGGCGGGGAGCGGGAAGCGCAGGGTGGCGGGGAGCACAGGGTGGCGGGGAGCACAGGGTGGCGGGGAGCACAGGGTGGCGGGGAGCGCAGGGTGGCGGGGAGCGCAGAGTGGCGGGGAGCGCAGGGTGGCGGGGAGCGCAGGGTGGCGGGGAGCGCAGGGTGGGGGGGGAGCGGGGAGTGGCGGGGAGCGGCGGGGAGCGGGAAGCGCAGGGTGGCGGGGAGCGCAGGTTGGCGGGGAGCACAGGGTGGCGGGGAGCACAGGGTGGCGGGGAGCACAGGGTGGCGGGGAGCACAGGGTGGCAGGGAGCACAGGGTGGCGGGGAGCACAGGGTGGCGGGGAGCACAGGGTGGCGGGGAGCGCAGGGAGCGCAGAGTGGCGGGGAGCGCAGGGAGTGCAGAGAGGCGGGGAGCGCAGGGAGCGCAGAGAGGCGGGGAGCGCAGGGAGCGCAGAGTGGCGGGGAGCGCAGGGAGTGCAGAGTGGCGGGGAGCGCAGGGAGCGCAGAGAGGCGGGGAGCGCAGGGAGCGCAGAGAGGCGGGGAGCGCAGGGAGCGCAGAGAGGCGGGGAGCGCAGGGAGCGCAGAGAGGCGGGGAGCGCAGAGAGGCGGGGAGTGCAGGGAACGCAGAGAGGCGGGGAGCGCAGGGAACGCAGAGGCGCGGGGAGCACAGAGAGGCGGGGAGCGCAGGGAACGCAGAGAGGCGGGGAGCGCAGGGAACGCAGAGAGGCGGGGAGCGCAGGGAGCGCAGAGAGGCGGGGAGCGCAGGGAACGCAGAGAGGAGGGGAGCGCAGGGAACGCAGAGAGGCGGGGAGAGGAGGGCGGCGGGGAGCGCAGGGCGGCGGGGAGCGCAGGGTGGCGGGGAGCGCAGGGTGGCGGGGAGCGCAGGGTGGCGGGGAGCTTTCCAGCACCCGGCAGTAATGGTTTTATTACCAGGAAAGAAACATGAAAGGATCTGCTGGAGTTATAGGGTCTCCACACACAACAGTGAGACCAGGAAGGTGGGAAAACACAAAGACAGCACAACCACCAACAGACCCCCAAGTGCAACAACCGTCAAGTTTAACGGCCCCAGGAGAGCAATTCACAGCACTTTACAGCACAGCAATTCCTGCACACAAAGCAACCCCGGAACAAAGCCAAACCCACCGCCTTTATTGTTATATGGAGATAGAGACACATGGCCGCACAATGACTGTCACATACAACACACTGACCGCTCCATCCAGTCACATACCGCACACTGACCGCTCCATTCCCTGTCACATACAACACACTGACCGCTCCATCCAGTCACATACCGCACACTGACCGCTCCATTCCCTGTCACATACAACACACTGACCGCTCCATTCCCAGTCACATACCGCACACTGACCGCTCCATTCCCTGTCACATACAACACACTGACCGCTCCATTCCCAGTCACATACCGCACACTGAC
This sequence comes from Dendropsophus ebraccatus, assembly GCF_027789765.1. Taxonomy (NCBI): domain Eukaryota; kingdom Metazoa; phylum Chordata; class Amphibia; order Anura; family Hylidae; genus Dendropsophus; species Dendropsophus ebraccatus. The sequence goes on from NC_091463.1 coordinate 4,812,036, forward strand.
CGCTCCATTCCCTGCCACATACCGCACACTGACCGCTCCATTCCCTGCCACATACCGCACACTGACCGCTCCATTCCAAGTCACATACCGCACACTGACCGCTCCATTCCAAGTCACATACCGCACACTGACCGCTCCATTCCAAGTCACATACCGCACACTGACCGCTCCATTCCCTGCCACATACCGCACACTGACCGCTCCATTCCAAGTCACATACCGCACACTGACCGCTCCATTCCAAGTCACATACCGCACACTGACCGCTCCATTCCAAGTCACATACCGCACACTGACCGCTCCATTCCCTGTCACATACCGCACACTGACCGCTCCATTCTCTGTCACATACCGCACACTGACCGCTCCATCCCGTCACATACTGCCCAATGGCTTGGGGGGGTAGGGCAGCTGGGTAGCATTCTCCTTCATCTCCCATGCTGCTTTTGTCCTCCCCCCCACCCCACGGGATGTATCTCAGGATCAGTACAGGATCAGTAATGTAATGTATATACACAGTGACCCCACCAGCAGAATAGTGAGTGCAGCTCTGGGGTATAATACAGGATGTAACTCAGGATCAGTAATGTATGTACACAGTGACCTCACCAGCAGAATAGTGATTGCAGCTCTGGAGTATAATACAGGATGGAACTTAGGATCAGTAATGTAATTAGCAATCTCATGCAATGTTTCCTGCATGTACAGTGGGAGGCAGCGGCCATACTGTTCCCATATGGGGCACTGTACACTGTCACTCCGCTGTGATGTGACTGGTATAGAGCCATACAGAATTGTCCTGTCATTTTAGCCCTGCCAGCTGCAGACGGAGTCACTCCGCACATTGTCAGGGCTCCGTGTTACGTGGAGGCAGAAGTCGGGAAATCATTTCACTTAGGAATTTGCTGTCAGTGAAGATTGACAGATGGCTGTCCTCCCATTCCCTTCTTCCTCCTGTAACATATATAAAGGTTTCCATCATGTCCTCCCATTCCCTTCTTCCTCCTGTAACATATATAAAGGTTTCCATCATGTCCTCCCCTTTCCCTTCTTCCTCCTGTAACATATATAAAGGTTTCCATCATGTCCTCCCTTTCCCTTCTTCCTCCTGTAACACTTATAAAGGTTTCCATCATGTTTTCTCTTTCCCTTCTTCCTTCTGTAAAACATATACAGGTTTCCATCCTGTCCTCCTTTCCCTTCTTCCTCCTGTAACACATATAAAGGTTCCCATCAGGTCCTCCCTTTTCCTTCTTCCTCCTGTAACATACATAAAGGTTTCCATCATGTCCTCCCTTTCCCTTCTTCCTCCTGTAACATATATAAAGGTTTCCATCATGTCCTCCCCTTTCCCTTCTTCCTCCTGTAACATATATAAAGGTTTCCATCATGTCCCGTTTTTCCCTTCTTCCTCCTGTAACATATATAAAGGTTTCCATCATGTCCTCCCTTTCCGTTCTTCCTCCTGTAACATATATAAAGGTTTCCATCATGTCCCCCTTTTCCCTTCTTCCTCCTGTAACATATATAAAGGTTTCCATCATGTCCCTCCTTTCCCTTCTTCCTCCTGTAACATATATAAAGGTTCCCATCATGCCCTCCCTTTCCCTTCTTCCTCCTGTAATATATATAAAGGTTCCCATCATGTCCTCCCTTTCCGTTCTTCCTCCTGTAACATATATAAAGGTTTCCATCAGTCTTCCCTTTCCCTTCTTCCCCTGTAACATATATAAAGGTTTCTATCATGTCCTCCCTTTTCCTTCTTCCTCCTGTAACATATATAAAGGTTTCCATCAGTCTTCCCTTTCCCTTCTTCCCCCTGTAACATATAAAGGTTTCTATCATGTCCTCCCTTTCCCTTCTTCCTCCTGTAACATATATAAAGGTTCCCATCATGTCCTCCCTTTCCCTTCTTCCTCCTGTAACATATACAGTGGTACCTTGGTTCTCGAACTTAATTGGTTCCGGAAGGCAGTTTGAGAACCAAGCAGAATCTTCCCATAGGAAATAATGTAAATGTGATGAATTGGTTCCAGCAGCCACCAATAATTCCCTACAATCCTCATTTATTACACTGATAAGTGCTCCGTATAATCACTACAGGACATTACAGAGCAGCACTATATACTGTACAGGACATTAAACGTAAGAACTGTTCATCAGAACCAGCAATTATAGTACGGTAGTCACCAACTCCTCACCCATCCTTTACTGTATAGCGTCCCCCCCCATCCAAGCACTGTAATGTATGGGAGATGGTGGTGCACTGCCTGTACTACTACTGCACTGTATATGCACTCCAGCAGTCTTATACAGCACTGTACTGTATGTGAAGCCTCACCACTGCTTAACTCGCCAGGTACAACCCACCATCCACGCTCGCAAAAACGTTCGAAAAACGTTCCAAAGCGTTCGAAAAGCGAGGTATTACTGTATTAAGGTTTCCATCAGCTGCAGGAGGACCTGGCTGGAGGCCTGGGCTCCCGGTTCCTTATCTCAGGATTCACTTCTTTGCCGGATAATAAAGAGCGGGGGAGAAGGATAGGGGGAGGCCGGCTCATTGCATCCACAATCACAGCCAAAGTCAGCACGACATGGTGACACAACTTATCCGGCCACCTTGTGTCACTGATAGGGAAGGTGTGAAGAGCGAGATCACAAGGAGGTCAGTGCAGACTCCAGGCCTAAAGCCGAGCTCATCATCACAGCATGAGGAGATGTCATCTACACCCAATACAGAAGCTTCATATAACAACTATACAATAACCACACTGTCTACTAAATGCATAAGAGAGAGTACAGCCTATCCATCACTAGAGATCAGTGACATCACTGAGAATACAGCATATTCATCACTAGAGATCAGTGACATCACTGAGAATACAGCCTATCCATCACTAGAGATCAGCAGTGACATCACTGAGAATACAGCCTATCCATCACTAGAGATCAGTGACATCACTGAGAATACAGCCTATCCATCACTAGAGATCAGCAGTGACATCACTGAGAATACAGCCTATCCATCACTAGAGATCAGTGACATCACTGAGAATACAGCCTATCCATCACTAGAGATCAGTGACATCACTGAGAATACAGCCTATCCATCACTAGAGATCAGTGACATCACTGAGAATAAAGCCTATCCATCACTAGAGATCAGTGACATCACTGAGAATACAGCCTATCCATCACTAGAGATCAGCAGTGACATCACTGAGAATACAGCCTATCCATCACTAGAGATCAGTGACATCACTGAGAGTACAGCCTATCCATCACTAGAGATCAGCAGTGACATCACTGAGAATACAGCCTATCACTAGAGATCAGTGACATCACTGAGAATACAGCCTATCCATCACTAGAGATCAGTGACATCACTGAGAATACAGCCTATCACTAGAGATCAGCAGTGACATCACTGAGAATACAGCCTATCCATCACTGAGAATACAGCCTATCCATCACTAGAGATCAGCGGTGACATCACTGAGAATACAGCCTATCCATCACTAGAGATCAGCGGTGACATCACTGAGAATACAGCCTATCCATCACTAGAGATCAGTGACATCACTGAGAATACAGCCTATCCATCACTAGAGATCAGCAGTGACATCACTGAGAATACAGCCTATCCATCACTAGAGATCAGCAGTGACATCACTGAGAATACAGCCTATCCATCACTAGAGATCAGCAGTGACATCACTGAGAATACAGCCTATCCATCACTAGAGATCAGTGACATCACTGAGAATACAGCCTATCACTAGAGATCAGCAGAGACATCACTGAGAATACCGCCTATCCATCACTGAGAATACAGTCTATCCATCACTAGAGATCAGTGACATCACTGAGAATACAGCCTATCCATCACTAGAGATCAGTGACATCACTGAGAATACAGCCTATCCATCACTAGAGATCAGCAGTGACATCACTGAGAATACAGCCTATCCATCACTAGAGATCAGCAGTGGCATCACTGAGAATACAGCCTATCCATCACTAGAGATCAGCGGTGACATCACTGAGAATACAGCCTATCCATCACTAGAGATCAGCGGTGACATCACTGAGAGTACAGCCTATCCATCACTAGAGATCAGTGACATCACTGAGAATACAGCCTATCCATCACTAGAGATCAGTGACATCACTGAGAATACAGCCTATCCATCACTAGAGATCAGTGACATCACTGAGAATACAGCCTATCCATCACTAGAGATCAGTGACATCCCTGAGAATACAGCCTATCCATCACTAGAAATCAGTGACATCACTGAGAATACAGCCTATCCATCACTAGAGATCAGTGACATCACTGAGAATACAGCCTATCCATCACTAGAGATCAGCGGTGACATCACTGAGAATACAGCCTATCCATCACTAGAGATCAGCGGTGACATCACTGAGAGTACAGCCTATCCATCACTAGAGATCAGTGACATCACTGAGAATACAGCCTATCCATCACTAGAGATCAGTGACATCACTGAGAGTACAGCCTATCCATCACTAGAGATCAGTGACATCACTGAGAATACAGCCTATCCATCACTAGAGATCAGTGACATCACTGAGAATACAGCCTATCCATCACTAGAGATCAGCAGTGACATCACTGAGAATACAGCCTATCCATCACTAGAGATCAGTGACATCACTGAGAATACAGCCTATCCATCACTAGAGATCAGTGACATCACTGAGAATACAGCCTATCCATCACTAGAGATCAGCAGTGACATCACTGAGAATACAGCCTATCCATCACTAGAGATCAGTGACATCACTGAGAATACAGCCTATCACTAGAGATCAGCAGTGACATCACTGAGAATACCGCCTATCCATCACTGAGAATACAGTCTATCCATCACTAGAGATCAGTGACATCACTGAGAATACAGCCTATCCATCACTAGAGATCAGTGACATCACTGAGAATACAGCCTATCCATCACTAGAGATCAGCAGTGGCATCACTGAGAATACAGCCTATCCATCACTAGAGATCAGCGGTGACATCACTGAGAATACAGCCTATCCATCACTAGAGATCAGCGGTGACATCACTGAGAATACAGCCTATCCATCACTAGAGATCAGCGGTGACATCACTGAGAGTACAGCCTATCCATCACTAGAGATCAGTGACATCACTGAGAATACAGCCTATCCATCACTAGAGATCAGTGACATCACTGAGAATACAGCCTATCCATCACTAGAGATCAGTGACATCACTGAGAATACAGCCTATCCATCACTAGAGATCAGTGACATCCCTGAGAATACAGCCTATCCATCACTAGAAATCAGTGACATCACTGAGAATACAGCCTATCCATCACTAGAGATCAGTGACATCACTGAGAATACAGCCTATCCATCACTAGAGATCAGCGGTGACATCACTGAGAATACAGCCTATCCATCACTAGAGATCAGCGGTGACATCACTGAGAGTACAGCCTATCCATCACTAGAGATCAGTGACATCACTGAGAATACAGCCTATCCATCACTAGAGATCAGTGACATCACTGAGAATACAGCCTATCCATCACTAGAGATCAGTGACATCACTGAGAATACAGCCTATCCATCACTAGAGATCAGTGACATCACTGAGAATACAGCCTATCCATCACTAGAGATCAGTGACATCACTGAGAATACAGCCTACCCATCACTAGAGATCAGTGACATCACTGAGAATACAGCCTATCCATCACTACAGATCAGCAGTGACATCACTGAGAATACAGCCTATCCATCACTACAGATCAGCAGTGACATCACTGAGAATACAGCCTATCCATCACTAGAGATCAGTGACATCACTGAGTATACAGCCTATCCATCACTACAGATCAGCAGTGACATCACTGAGAATACAGCCTATCCATCACTAGAGATCAGTGACATCACTGAGAATACAGCCTATCCATCACTAGAGATCAGCGGTGACATCACTGAGAATACAGCCTATCCATCACTAGAGATCAGTGACATCACTGAGAATACAGCCTATCACTAGAGATCAGCAGTGACATCACTGAGAATACAGCCTATCCATCACTAGAGATCAGTGACATCACTGAGAATACAGCCTATCCATCACTAGAGATCAGCAGTGACATCACTTTGAAGACTATTTGTATCTCCCTCATAGTTCAAAGCAGATATCATGGAAGATGAGGGTGAGGAGGCTAAATATAGCAGGAGTGATAGATCCCGGGCGGCCGTCCCTCCGCTGGGTAACAGCTGGCTCATTGACCTCTTAAGCCTCATTACCCTCCAGACACACGGCCCAGTCTACAGCCAGCAGCCAGCAGGGTGGAGGTGGTGTGGAGCTGCTCCACCTAATACCCAGACACTACTGGACAGCAACCTGCAGCCATCCAGAAGTATCTAGAAGCTTCTGTCGTTCTCCATGTTCTGAATGATCATCCGGCACATTCTGAATATTTTTTATTCTTAAAGGGGTTGTCCAGGCTAAAAACATGGCCGCTTTCTTCAAGAAACAGCACCACCCCTGTCCTCAGTTTAGGTCTAGGTATTGCAGCTCAGTTCTATTGAAGTGTATGGAACTGCGTTGTCACACCACATACATACTGAGGACAAGGGTGGTGCTGTTTTTGCAGGACAGTAGCTTTATCTAGTCCTTTATAACCCCTTTAAGGGTGGAGTCATACAGCGTAAAGATATGCTGCAAAGCGCAGCACACAAACCCCACATCAAAACCCACAAACATATGCGGCATCCGCTACGAGACATTTCAGGCTTCCTTTCTGTATGCTGGGAGTTGTAGTTCTCCTGAGCTCTGCTGAAAGCATCCCTGGTCCCGCCCAGCAGTGGCAGCACACAGCCGGCACTAATCATCCACCAGGACACTGTGCAGTCCCCTCCACTAATTCCCATAATGAATGACTTCCTCATCCGCTGCCCCCCTCATCCTGACCCTGCCAGTCTGCTGCCTCAGGTGACAGCGCCTAAAGAATTACCCTGCCTAAGACTCCAGATATTGCTGAACTACAACCCCCAGCATGCTGCTGTCTCAGGTTACAGCGCCTAAAGAATTACCCTGCCTGAGACTCCAGATATTGCTGAACTACAACCCCCAGCATGCTGCTGTCTCAGGTTACAGCGCCTAAAGAATTACCCTGCCTGAGACTCCAGATATTGCTGAACTACTGCTCCCAGCATGCTGCTGCCTCAGGTGACAGCGCCTAAAAAATTACCCTGCCTGAGACTCCAGATATTGCTGAACTACAACCCCCAGCATGCTGCTGCCTCAGGTGACAGCGCCTAAAGAATTACCCTGCCTGAGACTCCAGATATTGCTGAACTACTGCTCCCAGCATGCTGCTGCCTCAGTTGACAGTGCTTAAAGAATTACCCTGCCTGAGACTCCAGATATTGCTGAACTACTGCTCCCAGCATGCTGCTGCCTCAGGTGACAGCGCCTAAAGAATTACCCTGCCTGAGACTCCAGATATTGCTGAACTACTATTCCCAGCATGCTGCTGCCTCAGGTGACAGTGCCTAAAGAATTACCCTGCCTGAGACTCCAGATATTGCTGAACTATAACCCCCAGCATGCTGCTGCCTCAGGTGACAGCGCCTAAAGAATTACCCTGCCTGAAACTCCAGATATTGCTGAACTACAACCCCCAGCATGCTGCTGCCTCAGGTGACAGCGCCTAAAAAATTACCCTGCCTGAGACTCCAGATATTGCTGAACTACAACCCCCAGCATGCTGCTGCCTCAGGTGACAGCGCCTAAAGAATTACCCTGCCTGAGACTCCAGATATTGCTGAACTACTGCTCCCAGCATGCTGCTGCCTCAGTTGACAGTGCTTAAAGAATTACCCTGCCTGAGACTCCAGATATTGCTGAACTACTGCTCCCAGCATGCTGCTGCCTCAGGTGACAGCGCCTAAAGAATTACCCTGCCTGAGACTCCAGATATTGCTGAACTACTATTCCCAGCATGCTGCTGCCTCAGGTGACAGTGCCTAAAGAATTACCCTGCCTGAGACTCCAGATATTGCTGAACTATAACCCCCAGCATGCTGCTGCCTCAGGTGACAGCGCCTAAAGAATTACCCTGCCTGAAACTCCAGATATTGCTGAACTACAACCCCCAGCATGCTGCTGCCTCAGGTGACAGCGCCTAAAGAATTACCCTGCCTGAGACTCCAGATATTGCTGAACTACTACTCCCAGCATGTCTGGACAGACTCCTTGAGCGTGCAGGGAGGGTGACAGGTTGGCGATCACTCAGCTAGTGGTGTGATTCTCTCCAGTCCCTGGCAGTGTCTTCCTATCACCACGTCTGAGTGAGGGGACTGTGAGCCCATATGAGTGATGACAAGCTCAGTACAGAACTGCGGAATATGCTGGCGCTATATATAGGAATTATCAATATTACTAAACATGCAAGTTATGAACAGTGCCTTATAGCCCCCACAGCCGTCCATCACAGACGGCCATAAATCATATCCATCACAGCCGTCAATCATATCCATCACAGCCGTCAATCATATCCATCACAGCCATCAATCATATCAGCACAGCCGTCCACCACAACCGTCCTGTTATCCCCTCTGTACAGGGAATCAGTGCACACAAGGTTTATACGGCACTGAATTCCCTTCCCAGCCATCACACACTATGGCTGTCACCTGGACTACAGGCTTCCAATCAATTAGATGGTTTAAAGGGGTACTCCAGCGGGGGGGGGGGGGGGTGTCACTTTTTTGGGGGAGGAGGTCCGCTCAGCCACTCAGTGAAGGAGGCGGGATCCGAGTGGACTTCAAACGGATCCCGCCTCCTTCACTGAGTGGCTGAGCGGCCTGAGACGTAGCATTTCGGGCAGCGTCAGACACCAGGAAGCGGCCGGGAACCGGGCACCGGAGCGCCATGATGCGGGAGCCGCCGCTGGAAACGGGGAGGTAAGTGGACTTCTTTTATTTCAGCCACCTCCTCCCCGGTCCCCCCAAAAAAGTGCCCCCACGCTGGAGCACCCCTTTAAGGGGCACTCCGGAAAAAATATTTCTCTTTTAAATCAACTGGTGTCAGAAAGTTATATAGATCTGGAATTTACCTCTATTTAATAATCTCTAGTCTTACAGTACTTATCAGCTGATGTATGTCCTGCAGGAAGTGGTGTATTCTCTCTAGTCTGACACAGTGCTCTCTGCTGCCACCTCTGTCCATGACAGGAACTGTCCAGAGCAGCAGCAAATCCCCAAAAACCTCTGCTATAGACAGCATATATACAGCATACGGCTGGTGTATTTGTGGCTCACCTCTAGGATTACACACACACAAACACATATTTATATATATTATAATTTTATATATATATATATATATATATATATCATACATACAGTATACGGCTGGTGTGTTTGTGGCAGATCTCTAGGATAAGAGTAAGGGTACTATTACACGGAATGATTATCGGCCGAATCTGCGCGATTCGGCCGATTATCGTTCCGTGTACTAAAGACAAAGATCAGCTGATGATCGTTGTCATCGGCTAATCGTTGATATAAGTTTAGACCTATAATCGTCGGGCGCCGACTGTGCACCGCTATGTGTAATAGCGGTGAGCGGCCGACGCTGACGATTAGCAAAGAGGAATACATACCGAATGCATGGTCCAGGGTTCCTCTTCCTCAGAGCTTCTTACATGGTCCCATGCGCTCCGGCTTCTCAGCGGCCTGTGTCAGCTGACAGGCCCCTCGGCCAATCACAGGCCGGAACCGCCGCAGCCAGTGATTGGCCGAGCGGCCTGTCAGCACAGACAAGCCGCTGTGAAGCTGAAGTGCGCGGACCCGGGGAGAAGTTAAGAAGAAGAGGAACCCTGGACCATGGATAAGGTATGTATACAGTTTAAACAAAGGCTGCAAGGACATCGGTAACGATGTCCCTGCAGCCCTTGTTTAACGATTATCGGGCCGTGTAATAGGCCAAATAAACGAGCAACGATCTAGCAGATCGCTGCTCGTTTACAGGTATTATCGGGCCCCCATCTGCCCGTGTAATACCACCCTAACTTAGATTTAGGGTGCCTTCACACCTACCAACTAGCAGCGTAAATCTTGCTGCGAGTCTGGCAGGTCCTGGCAGTTCACTGTCACTACATACACGCAGCGGTCTGAACGACCGCTACATGTATGTGATTCTGCCGACCCCTTAAGCCCTTCTGCTGCCGCCCGACTCCCGCTCTGTACACATTACCTCTCCTCACTGCACGGGGTCCCGGCGTACTGCTCTCCAGCCCGGCCAATCAGTGGCTGCGGCTGGGCAACACACTGATTGGCCGGGCGGGAGAGCAGGACGCCGGGACCCCGTGCAGTGAGGAGAGGTAATGTATACAGAGCGGGAGCCGGGCGGGAGCTGAAGGGGTTAAGGGGCCGGCAGAATTACATACACACAGCGGTCGATTAGACCGCTGTGTGTATGTAGTGACAGTGAACTGCCAGGACCTGCCAGACTCGCAGCGAGATTTACGCTGCGAGTCGGTAGGTGTGAAGGCACCCTAAGAGCGTTTTGCAAGAGGGGGAGTGAGGGGGGGGATGGTCTGCATAGCGGGGTCTACAGCCCTGTACTCTGACCCAGGAAGTCTCCCTCACCTTCCAAATCATAGCAGATCCACTTCAGGCTGGGGCTTACATCAGGGGACAGGACTGTGGAGGTAATCTCTTCATAGCTGTAACCCCTCTCTCCCTGGACAGAGAGTGCTGCTATACTGTGCTCACCCTATACCCTGCTCATTGCTTCCTGCAGTCTCTGTCAGCCCTTGTGTTTCCCATCCTCTCCTTTCCTGCTATAATGTGCCTGCACTCACACTCAGCTATACACACTGCTGCTATAATGTGCCTGCACTCTGTAGGATAATACATATATATGGACAGTATATAGACAGTATACGGCTCGTGTGGAACATTCGCAGGCTAATCATTAACTCCAGCGACATGAAGCCATCCTCGTCAGCAGTATGCAGCACATGACTCTGCAGGGGGGGCTGGGGGGGGGGGGGCAGTGAGACACAACTCTCCCGTCACCAGGCCTGGTTTATGAGCGGTGAGGGCCGCCGCCGCACAGATGGAGCCGGTTACAGGCCAGTCCGCAGCCTTTTATAACATTCCCCTCCTCTCATCTTCGGGAACAGGTCCAGCACCTCCGAAGTTTGGCAAAGTGTAGGAGATGCAACTGATGTCTGACCTGTGATGTATACGGCGTATACTCAGAGGTCACCTGTACATCAGCTGGGCCATACCCAGCAATGAGCAGCTAAGCATGGAGTATCAGGTGTAAGAGCACAATAATTCCCATCATGCCCGGCCTGCATTGTTGCATTGTAGTACAGGGCCAGTGCAGGAGGTTAATAATAAAAAAAAAACAAAAAACTGAGAACGTCCAGCAGCACGGCCTCTCAATTCGCACATATCACACACATGAGCAGTAGCGCAGCACGCAGCTATGGGATGCATTAGCCTGGCCGTGTTCGGCAGTGAACGGGTTACAGACCTGACGTGGGAATGTTCGCTGAGAGCCGCTTTTGTCAAGGAAGTCAACAAGAGCCGACTTGTAGCGGGAGCCGACGTTCCTGCGTCCTTGCCGTCAATGCGATCGCCCCGGGCGGCATCCTGAGCCAGAGCCGACATTCTGTTCCTGGATCTATTCACACAGTGAGGTGAGGAAAGCTGCGGGAATTGGGGGGCGCACAGCACACTGCGGGGGGCCACACACACACGTACACACCACACTGCTGGGGACCACACACAAATACCACACTGCGGGGGCCACACACAAATACCACACTGCAGGGGGCCACACACACACGTACACACCACACTGCTGGGGACCACACACAAATACCACACTGCGGGGGGCCATACACACACACACACACCTACACACCACACTGCTGGGGACCACACACACACACACACACACACACACACACACATCACACTATGGGGGCCACACACAAATCCCACACTGCGGGAGGCCATACACACACACACACCACACTGCGGGGGGCCACACACAAATACCACACTGCGGGAGGCCATACACACACACCACACTGTGGGGGGCCACACACACACGTACACACCACACTGCTGGGGACCACACACAAATACCACACTGCGAGGGGCCATACACACAAATACCACACTGCGAGGGGCCATACACACAAATACCACACTGCGGGGGGCCATACACACAAATACCACACTGCGGGGGGCCATACACACAAATACCACTCTGCGGGGGGCCATACACACACACACACACACACACACACCACACTGCGGGGGGCCACACACAAATACCACACTGCGGGGGGCCATACACACAAATACCACACTGCGGGGGGCCATACACACAAATACCACACTGCGGGGGGCCATACACACACACCACACTGCGGGGGGCCACACACAAATACCACACTGCGGGGGGCCATACACACACACCACACTGCGGGGGGCCACACACAAATACCACACTGCGGGGGGCCATACACACACACACACACACACACACACCACACTGCGGGGGGCCACACACAAATACCACTCTGCGGGGGGCCATACACACACACACACACACACACACACACCACACTGCGGGGGGCCACACACAAATACCACACTGCGGGGGGCCATACACACAAATACCACACTGCGGGGGGCCATACACACAAATACCACACTGCGGGGGGCCATACACACAAATACCACACTGCGGGGGGCCATACACACACACCACACTGCGGGGGGCCACACACAAATACCACACTGCGGGGGGCCATACACACAAATACCACACTGCGGGGGGCCATACACACAAATACCACACTGCGGGGGGCCATACACACACACCACACTGCGGGGGGCCACACACAAATACCACACTGCGGGGGGCCATACACACACACCACACTGCGGGGGGCCACACACAAATACCACACTGCGGGGGGCCATACACACACACACACACACACACACACCACACTGCGGGGGGCCACACACAAATACCACTCTGCGGGGGGCCATACACACACACACACACACACACACACCACACTGCGGGGGGCCACACACAAATACCACACTGCGGGGGGCCATACACACAAATACCACACTGCGGGGGGCCATACACACAAATACCACACTGCGGGGGGCCATACACACAAATACCACACTGCGGGGGGCCATACACACACACCACACTGCGGGGGGCCACACACAAATACCACACTGCGGGGGGCCATACACACACACCACACTGCGGGGGGCCACACACAAATACCACACTGCGGGGGGCCATACACACACAGCACACTGCGGGGAGCCACACACACCACACTGCTGGGGGCCACACACACATCACACTATGTGGGCCACACACAAATCCCACACTGTGGGGGGCCATACACACACACACAGCACACTGCGGGGAGCCACACACACACACAGTACACTGCGGGGAGCCACACACACACAGCACACTGCGGGGGGCCACACACACACAGCACACTGCGGGGGGCCACACACACACAGCACACTGCGGGGAGCCACACACACACAGCGGGGAGCCACACACACACACACACACACACACACAGCACACTGCGGGGAGCCACAAACACACACAGCACACTGAGGGGAGCCACACACACACACACACAGCACACTGCGGGGAGCCACACACACACACACACACAGCACACTGCGGGGAGCCACACACACACACACACACAGCACACTGCGGGGAGCCACACACACACACACACACACACACACACACAGCACACTGCGGGGAGCCACACACACACACCACACTGCGGGGGGCCACACACACACAGCACACTGCGGGGAGCCACACACACACACACAGCACACTGCGGGGAGCCACACACACACACACACCACACTGCGGGGGGCCACACACACACACACACCACACTGCGGGGGGCCACACACACACACACACCACACTGCGGGGGGCCACACACACACAGCACACTGCGGGGAGCCACACACACACAGCACACTGCGGGGGGCCACACACACACACAGCACACTGCGGGGGGCCACACACACACCACACTGCGGGGGGCCACACACACCACACTGTGGGGGGCCACACACACACCACACTGCGGGAGGGTCACACACACACACACAGCACACTGCAGGGAGCTCCAAACACATAACTTTCTGACGGATGATGATTTAAAATAACATTTAAAGGGGAACTCCGGTGGAAAAAATTATGTAAAAAAAAAAAAATTAAAAAGGCAAAAGTTGATGTTTGGATGAAGCGGCCCGGGCTCCTGCGTCATGAATATTTCCCATATACTGTAGTGTGAGCGGCCCCATAGTGGTGGTCACCTGTGGCTGGAGAGTCATATACCTATGCACCATACACAACATGAAGTCTCCTGGGACTTTCCAAACTTCTCTTCTATCCAGGTGAAAGTCTGTCAGGCTCCATGCACAGCGCGGGGTGAAAGTCCAGGGTTGGCGTGTTACTGACAGACTTTAACCTAATAAAGTTATTCTTGTTATGCAACAAAGAACAAACATACATTGGGAAAGCGAGAAGGAAAAACAGCCGAGATGCTATATAAAGCCCTGACACACCAGGCATGATGGGAATTGTAGTTCTGCAACAGCTGCATGGCGGCAGGTTGTGTACCACTCCGCTACTGAACACCTGAAAAATAGTGCTGCATGTTGTGCTATTCTGTGCTATGAGGTGCCAGCCTGACCCCACTATATAGAGATAGTTCAACAAAAAAAAAAATCTTTCAAATAAACAGATGCCAGAAAAAGCCAGAGATTGTACTTTACTTCTACTAAAAAAATCTCCAGTCTTTCATTACTTATCAGCTGCTGTATGTCCTGCAGGAAGTGGTGTATTCTCTCCAGTGTGACACAGTGCTCTCTGCTGCCACCTCTGTCCATGTCAGGAACTGTCCAGCAGCAAATCCCCATAGAAAACCTCTCCTGCTCTGGACAGTTCCTGACATGGACAGAGGTGGCAGCGGAGAGCACTGTGTCAGACGGGAGAGAATACAGCAGCTGATAAGTACTGGAAGAAAAGAGTTTTTTTTAACAGAAGTAAAATACAAATCTCTGGCACCAGTTGATTTGAAAGAAAAAATTTTTGGTGAACAATCCTTTTAAAGTCACTGGCAGCCACGGGCATTGCTGTTGCTGGTCTCGTGTAAGCACAGGTGTGATGTGAGTATAGGCCTTGCCTCCTAGCGTTGCCCTCTATGGCGGTATGTGACATGTCTGGCTATCTGCTATATCGGGAGGTGTATTTACAGACTGGGGAGATGTGGCTGATCTCCAGGGTGGAGGGGCTGGCCCTGGATTCCCCCACGTGGGCCGACGCTATCTGCCATCATTGTTTCTCCTCCATCCACAAGTGATCGGTTTGTAGCTTTCATAGTGTACACAATTTCCTGGCAAACAATAGGAAGTAAAACCGCGGGAGGTCTTAAATTACATTTACACAGGTCTAATCCCTTACACTATCTATTACTGCATCTAAATCCGGGGCCAGCTGCGAGCCATCAGCCACAGGTAACGTCGCCGCTAATGACGCCATTAAGATATTGAAGAGACTGGAGAGCGCAGAACCTGAGAGCGGTGCACGGATCGGGGGGGCTGAAGTTACACCGGGGATTCAGGCTTCTTTATTACGGCGTTATTGGCGCCGGTGGCATCAATAGTGTTTGTATCCGGCTCCTGCCCCGCTTCCCAGCCACAGAATGGACACTGTTGTCTCTGTTCCTGATGGAAGTCTCAGGGGCCTTGGGATAAATGGCTGATAGTCCAGGGCTGCCAGGACGGACAGGCCGGTGTTCCCGCTTGTGGCATGAGAGGAGAGAGATGGCGCCAATCGGCCCGATACATCAGCCACCAATCCAATCTGGGGATGACGCCTGAACATTATACATGGCCGAGATTCCTTCCTGGGGAACCTGCCGCTCTCCAGCTGTTCCAAAACTACAATCTCCATAATGCCTGGGCGGCCAAAGGGGCTGATGTATCGGGCCGATCGCTAAAGCTTTGGCTGTCCAGGCCTGATGGGAATTGTAGTTTTGCAACAGCTGAAGAGAAGCAGGTTCCCCATCACTGGTGTAGAAAATGGCAGCTTCATCACCAAGACCACCCATGTCAGGGCCACAGCTGCATCACTGAGACCACCCATAGGTCAGGGCCACAGCTACATCACTGAGACCATCCATAGGTCAGGGCCGTAGCTGCATCACCAAGACCACCCATAGGTCAGGGCCGTAGCTGCATCACCAAGACCACCCATAAGTCAGGGCCACAGCTGCATCACTGAGACCATCCATAGGTCAGGGCCGTAGCTGCATCACTGAGACCACCCATAGGTCAGGGCCACAGCTACATCACTGAGACCACCCATAGGTCAGGACTGCAGCTGCATTACCGAGACCACCCATAGGTCAGGGCCACAGCTGCATCACCGAGACCACCCATAGGTCAGGGCCACAGCTGCATCACTGAGACCATCCATAGGTCAGGGCCGTAGCTGCATCACTGAGACCACCCATAGGTCAGGGCCACAGCTACATCACCGAGACCATCCATAGGTCAGGGCCGTAGCTGCATCACCAAGACCACCCATAGGTCAGGGCCGCAGCTGCATCACTGAGACCATCCATAGGTCAGGGCCGTAGCTGCATCACCAAGACCACCCATAGGTCAGGGCCACAGCTGCATCACTGAGACCACCCATAGGTCAGGGCCGTAGCTGCATCACCAAGACCACCCATAGGTCAGGGCCGCACCTGCATCACTGAGACCACCCATAGGTCAGGGCCGCAGCTGCATCACTGAGACCACCCATAGGTCAGGGCCACAGCTGCATCACTGAGACCATCCATAGGTCAGGGCCACAGCTGCATCACTGAGACCATCCATAGGTCAGGGCCACAGCTGCATCACTGAGACCATCCATATGTCAGGGCCGCAGCTGCATCACTGAGACCATCCATAGGTCAGGGCCGTAGCCACATCACTGAGACCACCCATAGGTCAGGGCCGTAGCTGCATCACTGAGACCACCCATAGGTCAGGGCCACAGCTACATCACTGAGACCACCCATAGGTCAGGGCCGTAGCTGCATCACTGGGACCATCCATAGGTCAGGGCCGTAGCTGCATCACTGAGACCACCCATAGGTCAGGACTGCAGCTGCATTACCGAGACCACCCATAGGTCAGGGCCACAGCTGCATCACTGAGACAACCATAGGTTAGGACCCCAGCTGCATAAGAGACCACCCATAGGTCAGGACTGCAGCTGCATCACTGAGACCACCCATAAGTCAGGGCCACAGCTGCATCACTGAGACCATCCATAGGTCATGGCTGGTATGAACAGTCAAGGAGGCGGTCACCTCTGGGTCATGAACCCGAGTGCTCTCTCTATTACCAACTAAGAGCCCGCCCCATTGACAGTCTATGAACTTATCTGCATATCAGACACAAAACTAGTGACCGTGATAGCGGGGGAAGCAGGGTGGGACTACTGAATGGATGATGTTCTCCATATTCTGCCCTGTGATAAGAGCAGAGGATGGAGCCGTGGTCGCCACAGATAAGGCTAAAACTACAGAGAACGCTGAAAAACAGCACAAACATTACATAACAAACTACATGCGGCCTGCAGTGATGGAGACAAGACGGAACGTCCCGCCAATATTATATGGAATCAGCCCATACGCCGGCCATCACGCATTATCACCGTCATACACATGGGGGCCCCCTACAAGCTTCTTTATACTGTAGTTGTGTCTCTAGAACATGAGCATTTTAGTTCATTTATTCAGCGAGTCAGGAAGGAATAATGGGGGTCGGGTCACGAGGTACAGATGCTTTATAAAGTCACGAAGAATCAGCGAGTGCCCTCATCTACTCTCTATAATGGAGGTCTATAGGAGAAGAACGCCACAAACTGGACGCTGCCCCAGGGGAAACCCATCACAAGAAAAGAGAACGCCTCAGAATATAAAAGGAACCATTTTATATTCCCGCTAACATCTGGGCGCAGCATTTACAGGGAAACTGAAGGTACAAAAAACAGAAATAAAATAAAACTCTCCCCATCAGCGCTGCATCTAATAGTGGATCCAGCACATTTATGTATGTGTATGTGTGTATGTATGTATGTATATGAGTGTGTGCGCGCGTATGTATGTGTGCGTGTGTGTGTATATGTATGTATAGATGTATGTATATATGTATGAGTGTATGTACGTACGTATGTGTGTGTTATTTGTGTGTATGTATATGTATGAGTGTATTTGTATCTGTGTGTGTGTATGTATGTATGTATGTATATGAGTGTGCACGCGTATGTATGTGTGCGTGTGTGTATATGTGTGTATGTATAGATGTATGTGTATATGTATGAGTGTATGTACGTACGTATGTGTGTGTTATTTGTGTGTATGTATATGTATGAGTGTATTTGTGTATCTGTGTGTGTATGTATGTATGTATGTATATGAGTGTGCACGCGTATGTATGTGTGCGTGTGTATATGTGTGTATGTATAGATGTATGTGTATATGTATGAGTGTATGTACGTACGTATGTGTGTGTTATTTGTGTGTATGTATATGTATGAGTGTATTTGTGTATCTGTGTGTGTGTATGTATGTATGTATGTATATGAGTGTGCACGCGTATGTATGTGTGCGTGTGTATATGTGTGTATGTATAGATGTATGTGTATATGTATGAGTGTATGTACGTACGTATGTGTGTTATTTGTGTGTATGTATATGTATGAGTGTATTTGTGTATCTGTGTGTATGTATGTATGCATGTGCGTATGTTTGTACATACGTGCGTATGTATGAATGTGTGTGTTGTGTGTCTGCGTATGTACGAATGAATGTGCGTTTGTGTGGGCACCCTGGCAGTGACATTGTCCCTGTCCTATCTCAGGGCTGAGGTTATAAAGTCCCCTGATGGCTCCATGAGGAGGTGACCTGCGTCTTCTGTCTGTGAATCCGGCTCTCCCAGACAATGGGGATTAGTTTGGCCCCTTAACCAGAAACACAATCCCCATTACCATATAAACTGATACAATGGCTCCATCCTCCCATTGTCCCTTTACCTTTTAGCCCCCCCCCCCCATGAGTCAGGGTTAGGCAGAGGTGCGGAGCTTTCTAAGAAAGTGTAACGGAGCCGAGATGGCAACATCCACTCTGGTGTACTATACATCCATGTCCCTCAACCTTGGACAACTACAACTCCCAGCACGTCTTTACAGCCTGCATGTGATCCCTACAAGTGTTCACTACATCTACCAGCATCCAGCATGCCCTGGCAGCCCACAGTCACCTACCATTATGCTGCCACATCTTTCAACAGATCCCAGACCAATCCCTCAGCAGTTTTCCCTCCTGCCCTTACAAACCAAAACTACAACTCCTAGTATTCCTGTCCTATCCCTGTCCTGCATCCTGTCCTATCCCTGTCCTGCATCCTGTCCTATCCCTGTCCTGCACCCTGTTCTATCCCTGTCCTGCACCCTGTCCTATACCCTGTGCTATCCCTGTCCTGCACCCTGTTCTATCCCTGTCCTGCACCCTGCTCTATCCCTGTCCTGCACCCTGCTCTATCCCTGTCCTGCACCCTGTTCTATCCCTGTCCTGCACCCCGTTCTATCCCTGTCCTGCATCCTGTCCTATCCCTGTCCTGCACCCCGTTCTATCCCTGTCCTGCACCCCGCTCTATCCCTGTCCTGCATCCTGTCCTATCCCTGTCCTGCACCCTGTTCTATCCCTGTCCTGCATCCTGTCCTATCCCTGTCCTGCATCCTGTCCTATCCCTGTCCTGCATCCTGTCCTATCCCTGTCCTGCATCCTGTCCTATCCCTGTCCTGCATCCTGTCCTGCATCCTGTCCTATCCCTGTCCTGCATCCTGTCCTATCCCTGTCCTGCATCCTGTCCTATCACTGTCCTGCATCCTGTCCTATCCCTGTCCTGCATCCTGTCCTATCCCTGTCCTGCATCCTGTCCTATCCCTGTCCTGCATCCTGTCCTATCCCTGTCCTGCATCCTGTCCTATCCCTGTCCTGCATCCTGTCCTATCCCTGTCCCTGCACCCTGCTCTATCCCTGTCCTGCACCCTGTCCTGCATCCTGTCCTATCACTGTCCTGCACCCCGTTCTATCCCTGTTCTGCATCCTGTCCTATCCCTGTCCTGCACCCTGCTCTATCCCTGTACTGCACCCCGTTCTATCCCTGTTCTGAATCCTGTCCTATCCCTGTCCTGTATGGTGCAGATGTCTACAGACATGACAGGCCTTTATAGACATGTGAGAAGTCCTGCATCTTGTAAGTCACGGTCCATAAGGAGAGAGAGGAGGAAGCTCCGTGCACCATTAACAATTATCCAAATATAAAAGATGGAGCAAATGCTGAGAGTGTATCCGCCCCGATCCTGCCAGCAGAGGGGCCTCAACAAAGCAATAATATAGGCATAAAGATGCCCAAGTCTTAAACATGCCAGAGTGGTGAGCGATGGCGCCCCCTGACTCCCCCATTGTGAGAGTGCACTTAAGTGAGGGTCCTTCCAAGGTCATGTCTGAGGTCACTCACTGAGACAAAGGAACGCTGGGCCCTGCGCATCTCCTCCACAAGGGCTGCTTCATGGAAGAAAGGCCAACGTGGAAAAGGCCAGATGATCTCCACACAGTAAGAGGTCACGGATGTCACGCGGCGTCCCCTGTGATGTCCTGGCGGGCGCAGAATTCACCGCCATTATAAAAGAACAGAGAGAGGACGCAGAGAGCAGCTTCAGGTCTCCAGAAAATCCCCGAGTCTTATTCCTGCAGATTCCACAATATCTCACACTGACAGCGGAGGCAGACACTGGCCGAGGAATCAGACACTGGCCGAGGAAACCGAGGAGGCAGACACTGGCCGAGGAGGCCGACACTGGCCGAGGAGGCAGACACTGGCCGAGGAGGCAGACACTGGCCGAGGAGGCAGACACTGGCCGAGGAGGCAGACACTGGCCGAGGAGGCAGACACTGGCCGAGGAGGCAGACACTGGCCGAGGAATCCGACACTGGCCGAGGAAACCGAGGAGGCAGACACTGGCCGAGGAGGCCGACACTGGCCGAGGAGGCAGACACTGGCCGAGGAGGCAGACACTGGCCGAGGAAACCGAGGAGGCAGACACTGGCCGAGGAAACCGAGGAGGCAGACACTGGCCGAGGAGGCCGACACTGGCCGAGGAGGCAGACACTGGCCGAGGAAACCGAGGAGGCAGACACTGGCCGAGGAAACCGAGGAGGCAGACACTGGCCGAGGAGGCCGACACTGGCCGAGGAGGCAGACACTGGCCGAGGAAACCGAGGCGGCAGACACTGGCCGAGGAAACCGAGGAGGCCGACACCGGCCGAGGAAACCGAGGAGGCCGACACCGGCCGAGGAAACCGAGGAGGCCGACACTGGCCGAGGAAACCGAGGAGGCAGACACTGGCTGAGGAAACCGAGGAGGCCTAAACCGGCCGAGGAGTTAGAAACTAGCCGAGGAGGCCGACACTAACACTTTACAGTAATGGTTTTCTTAGGATCTGGAGGCTTCTTCTATTCCTGACAATAATGTCCTCGCTCTTGTCTTCCCGGCCTCTCTCGCTCCTGTTCACACCTGCTTGCTCGCCCTGATTTATTTCTTGTCTTTTTGGTCCATTTCACGCTCACTGGGCCGCAGAGCCAAACAATTGCTTTATGAGACTTGAGGACAATTGCGGAGGAAGCGCTTCTGGCCTCCTGGGAAAAGAACTGATCACTTCTGTGACAAAAGGAGATGATTCTGCGGCCGCCACAATGCGGAAAGGTAATGCAGCACCTCAGAGGGAAACAGCAATGGCAGAGCGGCAGGTTGGATTGCGATGGTCTAAAATAATTACGGTAAATGGATTACCGTGCGAGTGATTCTATAATCAGACTAAGTATAGGGCTGCCCGGAGAACGGAGATAATGGAGATCAATTATTACGGGTGCGTTGTCTACAACCATTTCTATGGACTATGCCAGATAGGCAATATGTCTGCCGGCATCTAACGTTTAGGGTTTTTCCAAGTGCCTGACACTACGCGGGCTCCTGAGGATCACACTGATCCTTGCACCGTCATGGCGGCACAGAATCAGTGATGAACTTTTAGTTGGGGAAAGTAAAAATGTTCCCTCATTATTACTGACCTGGTCTCCGCCATTTACACCGCACTACGTCTATGTGGGGGTTTTTCTGCTTTTCTTTAATAGAAAACTCATCTTTCCATTTGTATCCACGTAGCAACGGCGGCGCACACTGGAGTGGAGCGAGGAATGAATGCTCCAATTAGAAGAGACAATTAGCGGAGAAAAGTGCAGGCGAATAGACGGAATCCGCTGCTATTTTAATTCCCCATCATAATGACGGCGATCAATGGGCTGCAAACAAGTAGTCAATAACGTACATTCAGAGCAATATTATCAAGCAAGCCAGGACAACGAAACAATGGCGCCATTCTGCCCGGCCTCCTATTTACCCATTAGAGTCAGAACAAAACCTAAAGATGTCTGACCCTCCTGTATATACGGCGGGGTACAGAATCATCCACACGTGTCTGCAGACATCTTGCCGCATACTTCCTTGTTCTTCACCGCATGTTTTGGTGCAGTTTTGGATGAGCCTTATCTATGGGGGGTCTGTGTAATGCATCTCCAAACCGGATGAACTACGACCCCCATCCCACAATGTTACCTATCTATCTACTTCATCTATGGGGGGGGGTCCCCGTGTAATACATCTCCAAACCGGATGAACTACGACCCCCATCCCCCAATGTTACCTATCTACTTCATCTATGGGGGGGGGGGTCCCCGTGTAATACATCTCCAAACCGGATGAACTACGACCCCCATCCCACAATGTTATCTATCTATATACCTCATCTATGGGGGGGGGGGGGGGGGGTCCCCGTGTAATACATCTCCAAACCGGATGAATTACGACCCCCATCCCACAATGTTACCTATCTACTTCATCTATGGGGGGGGGTCCCCGTGTAATACATCTCCAAACCGGATAACCTACGGCTCCCACCCAAAATGTTATCTATCTATATACCTCATGTATGGGTGGGGCCGTGTAATACATCTCCAGACCGGATGAACTACGGCCCTACCCACCCACCCTCGATGCAGTCTCTCTATATATGTATAAGAAGATTAGACTTTATAGGGAGCAGTGGAGGCCGAACGCTTCATCTTTGCTTGCGGATAACTACAGCGGCGGTGAAGGTTTCCTCCTGTACGCGGTGAATGGATGAACGTCTACAATGAAAGACACAAAAGAAAGCAAAGAAAAAACCCTACAAAGAATTCCAGGCACCTCACATTCCATTCACGTCCGGCAGATAAATACATACAGAATGGCCATTAATTCCAGCCCGCATCTTAGTCATCTGGCCGGTCGCCACGTAACGGAGGCGCAACACATTTATGAGAGCGGCGATGCAAAACTACAACTCCCAGCATGCCCTGGAAGGAAAGCAGAGGACTAGACTAGTTACTCCGATCACGATGGGGAGGGGGGGTCCGCAGATAGACAGAGATGGAGCGGCCTAATCCACCGCTATGTGAGAAGTAGTTATATTCTAGGAGTAGAAGGCAGAGCGGCGGTGAGATGGGATGAGAAGGGGTCCGCCACTGAATCCCACCTGACACTGCTCCTCTCTACAAAACACATGAGTTTCCCCCCCCCCCAATGCTAATGGACAGTGTGCGAGATCAGTCTCCTTCCCCTCCAGCAGCTGACAATGAGCACGTCCCTTCTTGTTGTTTCCCCAGCCACACTGCTATGCAGCTACAGAGGTTCTACTTCTCCCCACTCTGCCAGCCAAAAGTATAGTCCCTCCTTACTCCCCCTATCCAGGTGGACAGAGACAGTGACTGAGCATGTGTGTCCTCTATCACATCAGGTGGAGAGGACAGTGACTGAGCATGTGTGTCCCCAGCACATCACCGGGGACAGTGACTGAGCATGTGTGTCCTCCAGCACATCAGATAGAGGGGACAGTGATTGAGCATGTGTGTCCTCCAGCACATCAGATAGACGGGACAGTGACTGAGCATGTGTGTCCTCCACCACATTAGGTAGAGGGGACAGTGACTGAGCATGTGTGTCCTCCACCACATTAGGTAGAGGACAGTGACTGAGCATGTGTGTCCCCAGCACATAAGGTGGAGGGGACAGTGACTGAGCATGTGTGTCCCCAGCACATCAGGTAGAGAGGACAGTAACTGAGCATGTGTGTCCTCCAGCAGATCAGGTGGACAGAGACAGTGACTGAGCATGTGTGTCCTCCACCACATTAGGTAGAGGGGACAGTGACTGAGCATGTGTGTCCTCCACCACATTAGGTAGAGGGGACAGTGACTGAGCATGTGTGTCCCCAGCACATCAGGTGGAGGGGACAGTGACTGAGCATGTGTGTCCTCCAGCACATCAGATAGAGGGGACAGTGACTGAGCATGTGTGTCCTCCAGCACATCAGATAGAGGGGACAGTGACTGAGCATGTGTGTCCTCCAGCACATCAGATAGAGGGGACAGTGACTGAGCATGTGTGTCCCCAGCACATTAGGTGACTGAGCATGTGTGTCCCCCAGCACATCAGGTAGAGAGGACAGTGACTGAGCATGTGTGTCCTCCACCACATTAGGTAGAGGGGACAGTGACTGAGCATGTGTGTCCTCCACCACATTAGGTAGAGGGGACAGTGACTGAGCATGTGTGTCCCCAGCACATCAGGTGGAGGGGACAGTGGCTGAGCATGTGTGCCCCCAGCACATCAGGTAGAGAGGACAGTGACTGAGCATGTGTGCCCTCCAGCACATCAGGTGGACAGAGACAGTGACTGAGCATGTGTGTCCCCAGCACATCAAGTGGAGGGGACAGTGACTGAGCATGTGTGTCCCCAGCACATCAGGTGGAGGGGACAGTGACTGAGCATGTGTGTCCTCCAGCACATCAGGTAGAGAGGACAGTGACTGAGCATGTGTGTCCTCCATCACATCAGGTGGATGGGACCGTGACTGAGCATGTGTGTCCTCCAGCACATCAGGTAGAGAGGACAGTGACTGAGCATGTGTGTCCTCCATCACATCAGGTAGAGGGGACAGTGACTGAGCATGTGTGTCCTCCAGCACATCAGGTAGAGGGGACAGTGACTGAGCATGTGTGTCCTCCAGCACATCAGGTAGAGAGGACAGTGACTGAGCATGTGTGTCCTCCAGCACATTAGGTAGAGAGGACAGTGACTGAGCATGTGTGTCCCCAGCACATAAGGTGGAGGGGACAGTGACTGAGCATGTGTGTCCCCAGCACATCAGGTAGAGAGGACAGTAACTGAGCATGTGTGTCCCCAGCACATCAGGTAGAGGGGACAGTGACTGAGCATGTGTGTCCTCTAGCACTCAGCTTTGTAGGTCAACACGCACACTGCTATACACTGTTAACACCAGGTGGTACTATGCTATTTAAGAATGCCAGAACTCCCCAATGGATCAACATTAAAGTGGTTCTCCGGGCTTAGAAATACATGGCCTCTCTCCTCCAGAAACAGCACCTCTCTCGTCCTCAGTTTGGGTGAATGCATTGCAGCTCAGTTACATTAAAGTTAATAAAGCAGAGTTGAAATACCACACACAACCTAGGACAGGGGTGGCGCTGTTTTTGCAAGAAAGTAGCAGTGCCTTATCTAGTCCTGGGAAGTGTAAATGATTGGACAAGCCCTTTACCGCCACAGTGAACTAACGTGAAGACTAGAAGTCGTTTACACAGAGTGATGATCAATAAGGTCGGTGCAATTAAAACCTAGGAACATTATATAGCCGGGGTAAAAGGGCAAAGATGGTATTGATCAGATACTAATAATGGTGTGCTCAGAGCGCAGAGGTCACATAGAGCGCCTCTCTCTCTCTGGAGGACCCATCCTGACCTGCATTACACCAACAACCCAAGCATATCAATGACCTCTGTGTAATACCAGATTTCTCCTGTGATGGCGCTGCAGAAATACTAAACACAGATTACAGGAGGGGGACACTTTGTGATCGGCTTATTGTTCAGAGACCCCTCTAACAGGTGGGGATTGTCTAATGCAGAGAACCCCTTTAAGGCCGGGCTGTGTGTTCATGCTCCCCGCTCACATCTGGACCACCGGCCCTTTCCAAAACCCCTTCTGAGAGTCACAAGAAACCATCAGCACAACATGTAAATCAATTGGTCATAGAAATCGATCTCCCTGAGCGCGTGTGTGTACACCACAGGGGGCGCCGCAGCTCCACATCAGCCCTGGACACAAAACAGTCGCATGAAGAACTGCCAGGGCTACAGTCTCTATGGGAGTCAGGGCCACGCTG
Organism: Dendropsophus ebraccatus; assembly: GCF_027789765.1. Taxonomy (NCBI): domain Eukaryota; kingdom Metazoa; phylum Chordata; class Amphibia; order Anura; family Hylidae; genus Dendropsophus; species Dendropsophus ebraccatus. Next base: position 4,838,576 of record NC_091463.1, read on the forward strand.
CAGGGCTACAGTCTCTATGGGAGTCAGGGCCACGCTGCAGGGCTACAGTCTCTATGGAAGTCAGGGCCACGCTGCAGGGCTACAGTCTCTATGGGAGTCAGGGCCACGCTGCAGGGCTACAGTCTCTATGGGAGTCAGGGCCACGCTGCAGGGCTACAGTCTCTATGGGAGTCAGGCCCACGCTGCAGGGCTACAGTCTCTATGGGAGTCAGGGCCACGCTGCAGGGCTACAGGCTCTATGGGAGTCAGGGCCACGCTGCAGGGCTACAGGCTCTATGGGAGTCAGGGCCACGCTGCAGGGCTACAGTCTCTATGGGAGTCAGGGCCACGCTGCAGGGCTACAGTCTCTGTGGGAGTCAGGGCCACGATGCAGGGCTACAGTCTCTATGGAAGTCAGGGCCACGCTGCAGGGCTACAGTCTCTATGGGAGTCAGGGCCACGCTGCAGGGCTACAGTCTCTATGGGAGTCAGGGCCACGCTGCAGGGCTACAGGCTCTATGGGAGTCAGGGCCACGCTGCAGGGCTACAGTCTCTGTGGGAGTCAGGGCCACGCTGCAGGGCTACAGTCTCTGTGGGAGTCAGGGCCACGCTGCAGGGCTACAGTCTCTATGGGAGTCAGGGCCACGCTGCAGGGCTACAGTCTCTATGGGAGTCAGGCCCACGCTGCAGGGCTACAGTCTCTATGGGAGTCAGAGCCACGCTGCAGGGCTACAGGCTCTATGGGAGTCAGGGCCACGCTGCAGGGCTACAGTCTCTGTGGGAGTCAGGGCCACGATGCAGGGCTACAGTCTCTATGGAAGTCAGGGCCACGCTGCAGGGCTACAGTCTCTATGGGAGTCAGGGCCACGCTGCAGGGCTACAGTCTCTATGGGAGTCAGGGCCACGCTGCAGGGCTACAGGCTCTATGGGAGTCAGGGCCACGCTGCAGGGCTACAGTCTCTTTGGGAGTCAGGGCCACGCTGCAGGGCTACAGTCTCTGTGGGAGTCAGGGCCACGATGCAGGGCTACAGTCTCTATGGAAGTCAGGGCCACGCTGCAGGGCTACAGTCTCTATGGGAGTCAGGGCCACGCTGCAGGGCTACAGTCTCTATGGGAGTCAGGGCCACGCTGCAGGGCTACAGTCTCTGTGGGAGTCAGGGCCACGCTGCAGGGCTACAGTCTCTGTGGGAGTCAGGGCCACGCTGCAGGGCTACAGTCTCTATGGGAGTCAGGGCCACGCTGCAGGGCTACAGTCTCTATGGGAGTCAGGGCCACGCTGCAGGGCTACAGTCTCTATGGGAGTCAGGGCCACGCTGCAGGGCATGGAGTTATGGAGGGAGACGCAAGGGACGGTGAACCAGAAGCTGCAATAGAGGAAAAGAGTGAAGCTCCGGATTACTCATCTGTTCCCTGTGAACCTGGCCCTCAGGACAAGAGACGGTGTCAGAAAGGCAACAAACATCTCACTGGGTCATCCTAAAAGCACAAACAGGAAATCATGGAATGTCCTTTATGTGGAGGCCGTGTGCCTTTAAATACTCGGCCGTCCCTCCGCAAGAAACTGTGCTCCGGAGTCACAAGACTCTGCTTTACCACTAAACCGCACCTCTTCCTGATCACACAAAGCCTGAAAGTTTTATAGCAGCAAATCTCCCCCGGCCACCTCACAAAAACAGAACGAAAAGTCAAAAATCTCAGCTCCGGAGTGGAGGAAGCCGAGCTGCCTGCCCTCCATACATCCACACCGGCCCCTCCGTGCCTCCACACCGACGGCTGGAGGGGTTAATGGCCTATATATCAGCACTCATGGGATTCTACAGGCCTATAAGCAATTCTTAACACTTTATGGCTGTTGCAGAACTACAAATCCCAGCATACTCTGACAGCTAAGGGCATACTGGGAGTTTTTCAAGAGCTGGAGAGCCTTGTACATCTATATACCTATCTTTTGCATCTCTGGAGGGTGGACCTATGGCCTGTGTGAACAGAGCGTGCTCGGCCACCGCTCCATGCACACTGAGAGGACATGGGGCCCCGTTCTCATGATCTCGTCACTTACTTATATAATCTGCGGACAACCCCTTTAAGCCCTTTTAGTACACAGCAGGTTTATTCACACGGTATGTAGACCTTGCAGTAACTATTGCCTCTCCATGTAAATATACTACGGTGAACCGAACCCTAATATCTTCTGAACCCATTTAGTGCAGCAGGACTTCTGGGATAAGAGGTTCTGCAGCAGCTGTTTTTGGAGACGTATGTCTGTATGACGCTACACAGAACGAGGCTGTGGGGCTGGCGATCTGTCAAATGTTATTTAGTTAAGTTGCTGACCACAAATGGGAAGTTGCTGATTTCCATTAACACATTGTACAGGGAAATTGAAACAGGAGACCACAGACCCTGCGAGTACGCAGACCCAACGTAGCCAGAAACCACAGACCCCGCGAGTACACGGACCCAACGTAGCTAGAGACCACAGACCCCGCGAGTACACGGACCCAACGTAGCTAGAGACCACAGACCCCGCGAGTACACGGACCCAACGTAGCTAGAGACCACAGACCCCGCGAGTACATGGACCCAACAGAGGTGGAGACCACAGACCCTGCAAGTACATGGACCCAACGTAGCCAGAGACCACAGACCCCGCGAGTACATGGACCCAATGTAGCTGGAGACCACAGACCCCGCGAGTACATGGACCCAACAGAGGTGGAGACCACAGACCCTGCGAGTACATGGACCCAACGTAGCCAAAGACCACAGACCCCGCGAGTACATGGACCTAACTGAGGTGGAGACCACAGACCCTGCGAGTACATGGACCCAACAGAGGTGGAGACCACAGACCCTGCGAGTACATGGACCCAACAGAGGTGGAGATCACAGACCCCACGAGTACATGGACCCAACAGAGGTGGAGATCACAGACCCCGCGAGTACATGGACCCAACAGAGGTGGAGATCACAGACCCTGCGAGTACATGGACCCAACAGAGGTGGAGATCACAGACCCCGCGAGTACATGGACCCAACAGAGGTGGAGATCACAGACCCTGCGAGTACATGGACCCAACAGAGGTGGAGACCACAGACCCCGCGAGTACATGGACCCAATGTAGCTGGAGACCACAGACCCCGCGAGCACATGGACCTAACAGAGCTGGAGACCACAGACCCCTGAGTACATGAGCCCCAAATAGCCAGAGACCACAGACCCCGCAAGCACATGGACCCAACATAGCCAGAGACCACAAACCCCGCAAGTACACTGACTCAACAGAACCCAAGACCCCGGCCCCCGAGAGCAGACAGATCCAAAAGAGCTGGAGACCACAGACCCCGCGATTAGAGGGACCAAACAGAGCAGGAGACCACAGACAGCACAAGTAGACAGACTGAATGGGTGACTTATGGGTACATCTGGGGAGAGGAGGAGGGGTTGCCGGGAAAACCCCTTTAAGGTGGCCGCAGACATGGCAACAATCAATAATGATCGAGCTGCTATATACCTGTATAATGACTCAATCCATTGCCTGTACATACTAAAGGAACACAATCTATTGTTCCCGGTTATCAACCATTTCATACTGGACACCAGGTTACAGCCACACTCCTGCACTATCCAATAGGAACTCGGTCTTCCTATGTGGAGAAACCAGGACTCGGGCCACTGATCTCAAAGGTCGGAATAAATAACGCTTTACTGCAGATCTCCAGACAGGAAAAAAAACACTGCCGAAAAATAAGTAGTAAATGTGTCAACCGGCTGAAAACGAAAGTCTAAGCCGCCCTCCGAGGAAGGGATTGGGATAATCCCCTTTGGATCTGCTCGCTGCAGAATCTGGCACACTGAGGGTTAACAATGGCCGCTTCTACAGGTCGCTGAATAGACAGGATGGACGTGAACCCTGGACTCTCACTTTTATATTCATGTGTGTAAGACAAAAGTCCACCCATCCCCGCTTATTACGCAGGAGATCGGCCGCTCCGCGTACATCCACATTAAACGCCATCCACTTTTTAAACAGAGACTATGATAAAGAGACGAGTGCAGGCCGCCATATTGGAAGTCAGTATCGCATCATGAGCTGGCGCTAAATGCAAAAGTGAATACGTTACGGGAATGGTTCCCAACCTTCTTGTAAAACCACAGCTCCCAGCGTGCCCTGATAGAACTCCCAATCTGCTGCCCTACTGCTGATGCTAAACTACTACTCCCATCATGCCCTGATAGATCTCCCAACCTGCTGCCCTATGGCTGATGCTAAACTACAACTCCCATCATGCTCTGACAGCTCCTGCTGCAGTAGACCCATATGTAAGGGTATGTGTGATCACCCACCACGGATTCCATAGCTCCCCCCCCCCCCCTTACGGATGTGCGCATCTCCGCTCATTCTACGGGCGGACGGCAGAATCTGGCAAACCATAGAATGAAGGCTATGGGACCAGCGGAGATGCGCGCGGCCACGAGCTGTGGAATCCGCACCAGGTGATCCTCCAGGATTCCGTGGCGTGCACCCTAACTTCCCAGCAGTGGAGAGATTGCACAGCTACATATGTAATATTCAGAACAGTAAATACCGCTACATCTGAACGCACTCTAACAAAACATGTCTCAGATGGTGACATGACCAAGATGTGTGAATAAAGCCAAAACAGTGCAAAACAAGCCTTAGGTAAAGGCAACAACAGGACGGAGAGAGATCGAGCCGAACCGCTGATCCATCCATGTACAGCCATATAACGGGGACAAGGGATCGGCCGGAACCGCTGATCCATCTATGTACGGCCATATAACGGGGACAAGGGATCGGCCGGAACCGCTGATCCATCCATGTACAGCCATATAACGGGGACAAGGGATCGGCCGGAACCGCTGATCCATCTATGTACGGCCATATAACGAAGGTGAGTGATCGGCCAAACCGCTGATCCATCTATGTACGGCCATATAACGGGGACAAGTGATCGGCCGGATCCTTCCATATAACAGAGGTGACTGTCCTTGCTACATCATTTAGCGGCAATTAGGTCCTCCAGACTGCAGCATAGCCAATCCCGGGACCTGTATACTCTGTACAGCTCCTCAGCTCACCACTGACCCTGGGACCTGTATACTCTGTATAGCTCCTCAGCTCACCACCGGCCCCGGACCTGTATACTCTGTACAGCTCCTCAGCTCACCACCGGCCCCGGACCTGTATACTCTGTATAGCTCCTCAGCTCACCACTGACCCTGGGACCTGTATACTCTGTATAGCTCCTCAGCTCACCACCGTCCCGGGACCTGTATACTCTGTACAGCTCCTCAGCTCACCACTGACCCTGGGACCTGTATACTCTGTATAGCTCCTCAGCTCACCACCGGCCCCGGACCTGTATACTCTGTACAGCTCCTCAGCTCACCACCGGCCCCGGACCTGTATACTCTGTATAGCTCCTCAGCTCACCACTGACCCTGGGACCTGTATACTCTGTATAGCTCCTCAGCTCACCACCGGCCCGGGACCTGTATACTCTGTATAGCTCCTCAGCTCACCACTGACCCTGGGACCTGTATACTCTGTATAGCTCCTCAGCTCACCACTGACCCTGGGACCTGTATACTCTGTACAGCTCCTCAGCTCACCACCGGCCCGGGACCTGTATACTCTGTACAGCTCCTCAGCTCACCACCGGCCCGGGACCTGTATACTCTGTACAGCTCCTCAGCTCACCACCGGCCCGGGACCTGTATACTCTGTACAGCTCCTCAGCTCACCACTGACCCTGGGACCTGTATACTCTGTATAGCTCCTCAGCTCACCACCGGCCCGGGACCTGTATACTCTGTACACCTCGCAGGACACTTCAGTGCTGCTTCATCTCCTAATCCTATAAAGCCTCAGCTCACCGCCGCTCCAAGCTGAGATCAGCGCAGAAGTGCAAATGTAGGAACCAGACAGCTCTGGATGAGCAGAAGCTCCTCTCGGATAATGGAGCGGGACACACAATCATCAGGTATGGCAGGTAACCCTGTACCACGGCCACACAACTGGACGCTAAATCAGAGACTAGAAAGTGCCATTAGAGTAATTGCGCAGTAGCGGGGGATCAGCCATGTTTCTCGCGGCCCCTGCTGGTATTACAGGCCATTAATACTTTATTTACACCAGTGACGAGCAATGAGACCCGGAGCCGGCAAGAAGTAAAGTGAGACGTTGCGTCAGCTGCTTGATTGAAGTCTTGGCGTGCTATGGTGACGCGGTCCGTACAGCCAGCTCAGATGGTACTGCGCCACATTTACCAATACGGGGAAGGACCGAAAGACGAAGAAGAGGAAACCTGAATAATTTAGGCAGAAAAGAGGAGACGGATATAGCGGGCTGCGCAGACTCTCTATAAGCGGCACTTGAGACGATCGGCCGCGATCACATTACCTCTGGCACAGGTCGTCTCAACGTAACCGGAGACACAACTTTCAGTTTTCATTTTTTTTTTCTCTGCAAGAGCGACCGTATAAGCTAGAAAGTAAAGCCAACGGGCAAAGCGGTGTCCGATTACCGCGAGGAAGGTGACAGTCCGCTAACCCGCCATCAATGGGACCCGATTACAGCGAGGGCGAGTATACAAGGTGTACAGGAGGGTGACAGTCCGCTAACCCGCCATCAATGAGACCCGATTACAGCGAGGGCGAGTATACAAGGTGTACAGGAGGGTGACAGTCCGCTAACCCGCCATCAACGAGACCCGATTACAGCGAGGGCGAGTATACAAGGTGTACAGGAGGGTGACAGTCCGCTAACCCGCCATCAACGAGACCCGATTACAGCGAGGGCGAGTATACAAGGTGTACAGGAGGGTGACAGTCCGCTAACCCGCCATCAGCGAGACCCGATTACAGCGAGGGCGAGTATACAAGGTGTACAGGAGGGTGACAGTCCGCTAACCCGCCATCAGCGAGACCCGATTACAGCGAGGGCGAGTATACAAGGTGTACAGGAGGGTGACAGTCCGCTAACCCGCCATCAATGACGCTGTGTTGTTAGGGATGAGAGGATATATACACACGCTGAGTTGTCAGGGATGAGAGGATATATACACACGCTGAGTTGTCAGGGATGAGAGGATATATACACACGCTGGGTTGTCAGGGATGAGAAGATATATACACACGCTGGGTTGTCAGGGATGAGAGGATATATACATGCTGGGTTGTCAGGGATGAGAGGATATATACATGCTGGGTTGTCAGGGATGAGAGGATATATACATGCTGGGTTGTCAGGGATGAGAGGATATATACATGCTGGGTTGTCAGGGATGAGAGGATATATACATGCTGAGTTGTCAGGGATGAGAGGATATATATACACACGCTGAGTTGTCAGGGATGAGATGATATATACAAACGCTGAGTTGTCAGGGATGAGAGGATATAAACATGCTGGGTTGTGAGGCATGAGAGGATATATACACGCTGGGTTGTCAGGGATGAGAGGATATATACACGCTGGGTTGTCAGGGGTGAGAGGATATATACACGCTGGGTTGTCAGGGATGAGAGGATATATACATGCTGGGTTGTCAGGGATGAGAGGATATATACATGCTGGGTTGTCAGGGATGAGAGGATATATACATGCTGGGTTGTCAGGGATGAGAGGATATATACATGCTGGGTTGTCAGGGATGAGAGGATATATACACACGCTGAGTTGTCAGGGATGAGAGGATATATAATACATGCTGGGTTGTCAGGGATGAGAGGATATATACATGCTGGGTTGTCAGGGATGAGAAGATATATACACACGCTGAGTTGTCAGGGATGAGAGAATATATACACACGCTGAGTTGTCAGGGATGAGATGATATATACAAATGCTGAGTTGTCAGGGATGAGAGGATATATACACGCTGGGTTGTCAGGGATGAGAGGATATATACACGCTGGGTTGTCAGGGATGAGAGGATATATACACGCTGGGTTGTCAGGGATGAGAGGATATATACATGCTGGGTTGTCAGGGATGAGAGGATATATACACGCTGGGTTGTCAGGGATGAGAGGATATATACACGCTGGGTTGTCAGGGATGAGAGGATATATACATGCTGGGTTGTCAGGGATGAGAGGATATATACATGCTGGGTTGTCAGGGATGAGAGAATATATACATGCTGGGTTGTCAGCTGCTGCTATGAGACACAGGCCTCCTCCGACCTCTCATCCCCTGCAGGTGAGCGCTGTGTAATATTATGACATCATGAGCAGCGGCGGCGATGGAGGAAACGATTTAACATGGAGAGCAGCCTGTCGCAATATTCACACTGAAAAAACCCGAGCGCAAAAAAAACCGGAAAATAATAAAAACTGGTAAGAAGCGTCAGCCAGAAAGCTGCGGCCACTGATCGCTCCGTCCAACCTGAGAAACATGCAGAGAAGCCTCACACTGAGGGGTCCGGAGGCAGAACACTATGCAGGACTATACACACACAGGACCTGCATGGCTGTCACACAGCTGCGCTGCTGTCACACGGCTGCGCGGCTGTCACACGGCTGTGCGGCTGTATGGGTGTCACCTGGCTGTGCGGCTGTATGGCTGTCACCTGGCTGTGCGGCTGTATGGCTGTCACCTGGCTGTGCGGCTGTATGGCTGTCACCTGGCTGTGCGGCTGTATGGCTGTCACCTGGCTGTGCGGCTGTCACCTGGCTGTGCGGCTGTATGGGTGTCACACGGCTGTATGGCTGTCACCTGGCTGTGCGGCTGTATGGCTGTCACACGGCAGCAAACCCTCAGAAGTAACAAACACGGGACGGAAGGTTGTCACCGATCAGCGCCATCCTGAAGAACAACGGGCAGCGTTACCTCTCCATCTCCAATAATCTAAAATCCTAACTAATATGGTGGTCTGCAGGCTGGGGGTCCCTGTCATTACGAAACTACAACTCCCAACATGTTCTTAACATTGTGATCCCAAGTTCCTATGGAACTACAACTCCCAGCATGGTGTGTCAGCTCTCACGATGCCCTGGGAGTTGTAGTCTGGGCAGACACTGAGGAGGATGTGATGCCAGTAAGTGGCAGCCTGCTCCGGGCAGCGGTGGGCGGCACTCATCAATCAGGAAAGACACAATCACTCAGCTTTGAGGTTTTCTGTGATTTTATAATTTTCCATTCTTTGCAGTCGCTTCACAGGAACTAAGAGACAGGGCACCCGGGCACAGGGGGCAGCTATACCCAGGGGGCCAGGACAATCAGCTAACCCTCTGCTTGCTGCAGGGCACCTGGGCACAGGGGGCAGCTATACCCAGGGGGCAGCTATACCCAGGGGGCCAGGACAATCAGCTAACCCTCTGCTTGCTGCAGGGCACCCGGGCACAGGGGGCAGCTATACCCAGGGGGCCAGGACAATCAGCTAACCCTCTGCTTGCTGCAGGGCACCCGGGCACAGGGGGCAGCTATACCCAGGGGGCCAGGACAATCAGCTAACCCTCTGCTTGCTGCAGTTTCCTGGGCACAGGGGGCATCTACAGGATCAGTGTCAACACGGGGGGGGGGGGGCATCACCATCAGTTAACCCTCTGCTTGCTGCAGCTTCCTGGGCAGAGGGGGCGTCTACAGGATCAGTGTAAACATAGGGGGGGGGGGCATCACCATCAGTTAACCCTCTGCTTGCTGCAGCCCACCTGGGCACAGGGGCATCTACAGGATCAGTGTCAACATGGGGGGGGGGCATCACCATCAGTTAACCCTCTGCTTGCTGCGGTTTTCTGGGCACAGGGGGCATCTACAGGATCAGTGTCACCCCGGGGGGGGGGCAGCATCACCATCAGTTAACCCTCTGCTTGCTGCGGTTTTCTGGGCACAGGGGGCATCTACAGGATCAGTGTCACCCCGGGGGGGGGGGGGGGGCGGCATCACCATAAGTTAACCCTCTGCTTGCTGCGGTTTTCTGCGGTTTTCTGGGCACAGGGGGCATCTACAGGATCAGTGTCACCCTGGGGGGGCATCACCATCAGTTAACCCTCTGCTTGCTGCAGCCACCAGGAGGAATACCATGCAGTACCGCAGCGGCAGTGTGTACAGCGGATGACGCTCCCCCCCGGCGTGTCACAGGTTAATGTCATCTGCACAGCGGAAAGTTGCACAAGCCCTGGGCACGGAGGTTACCGGGCGCCATGTGCTGCAGTCCCCAGCACCGGGCCCAGCGCCACAGCCACACGAGCGGCAGCCGGGGGGGAACGGCGAGCGAGCCCGGGAAGGAGCGGAGAGATGCACTCACCCAGCGGCAGGAAATGCTTCGTGTCCATCGCTGTTACCTCATGCCCGGCGAGCGGGGAGGAAGGCCGGTGTCCGGGGCTCCGGGGAGAGGCGCGGGGGTCCCGGGGGGCGGCACACACATCCACAGCCGGGGAGGCCGCGGCGGACGAGTTGTAGCAAAACTCACCAACAATGTAATAAAGTACTTGTGTCTCCTGCTCCACTACTCGCTGCAACGCCGGGGCCCCGCCAGGGGGGGAGCGAGCAGCGACCCCTGCCGCAGCGACCGGGACCTGCAGCTCAGCGGCGCCCAGCACCTCCTGTGTATGACATATAGTATACACTACAGCGCCCAGCATCTCCTGTGTATAACATATAGTATACACTACAGCGCCCAGCATCTCCTGTGTATAACATATAGTGTACACTACAGCGCCCAGCATCTCCTGTATATACACTACAGCGCCCAGCATCTCCTGTGTATACACTACAGCACCCAGCATCTCCTGTATATACACTACAGCGCCCAGCATCTCCTGTGTATAACATATAGTATACACTACAGCGCCCAGCATCTCCTGTATATAACATATAGTATACACTACAGCGCCCAGCATCTCCTGTATATAACATATAGTATACACTACAGCGCCCAGCATCTCCTGTATATACACTACAGCGCCCAGCATCTCCTGTGTATGACATATAGTATACACTACAGCGCCCAGCATCTCCTGTGTATAACATATAGTATACACTACAGCGCCCAGCATCTCCTGTGTATAACATATAGTATACACTACAGCGCCCAGCATCTCCTGTGTATACACTACAGCGCCCAGCATCTCCTGTGTATAACATATAGTATACACTACAGCGCCCAGCATCTCCTGTGTATGACATATAGTATACACTACAGCGCCCAGCATCTCCTGTGTATACACTACAGCGCCCAGCATCTCCTGTATATACACTACAGCGCCCAGCATCTCCTGTGTATACACTGCAGCGCCCAGCATCTCCTGTATATACACTACAGCACCCAGCATCTCCTGTGTATAACATATAGTATACACTACAGCGCCCAGCATCTCCTGTGTATAACATATAGTATACACTACAGCGCCCAGCATCTCCTGTATATACACTACAGCGCCCAGCATCTCCTGTGTATAACATATAGTATACACTACAGCGCCCAGCATCTCCTGTGTATAACATATAGTATACACTACAGCGCCCAGCATCTCCTGTATATACACTACAGCGCCCAGCATCTCCTGTATATACACTACAGCGCCCAGCATCTCCTGTATATAACATATAGTATACACAGTTACACACTACAGCACCCAGCATCTCCTGTGTATACACTACAGCGCCCAGCATCTCCTGTGTATAACATATAGTATACACTACAGCGCCCAGCATCTCCTGGTGTATAACATATAGTATACACTACAAGCGCCCAGCATCTCCTGTATATACACTACAGCACCCAGCATCTCCTGTGTATAACATATAGTATACACTACAGCGCCCAGCATCTCCTGTGTATAACATATAGTATACACTACAGCGCCAGCATCTCCTGTATATACACTACAGCGCCCAGCATCTCCTGTATATACACTACAGGCGCCCAGCATCTCCTGTATATAACATATAGTATACACAGTTACACACTACAGCACCCAGCATCTCCTGTGTATACACTACAGCGCCCAGCATCTCCTGTGTATAACATATAGTATACACTACAGCGCCCAGCATCTCCTGTATATACACTACAGCGCCCAGCATCTCCTGTATATACACTACAGCGCCCAGCATCTCCTGTATATAACATATAGTATACACAGTTACACACTACAGCACCCAGCATCTCCTGTGTATACACTACAGCGCCCAGCATCTCCTGTGTATAACATATAGTATACACTACAGCGCCCAGCATCTCCTGTGTATAACATATAGTATACACTACAGCGCCCAGCATCTCCTGTATATACACTACAGCACCCAGCATCTCCTGTGTATAACATATAGTATACACTACAGCGCCCAGCATCTCCTGTGTATAACATATAGTATACACTACAGCGCCCAGCATCTCCTGTATATACACTACAGCGCCCAGCATCTCCTGTATATAACATATAGTATACACAGTTACACACTACAGCACCCAGCATCTCCTGTGTATAACATATAGTATACACTACAGCGCCCAGCATCTCCTGTGTATAACATATAGTATACACTACAGCGCCCAGCATCTCCTGTATATACACTACAGCACCCAGCATCTCCTGTGTATAACATATAGTATACACTACAGCGCCCAGCATCTCCTGTGTATAACATATAGTATACACTACAGCGCCCAGCATCTCCTGTATATACACTACAGCGCCCAGCATCTCCTGTATATACACTACAGCGCCCAGCATCTCCTGTATATAACATATAGTATACACAGTTACACACTACAGCACCCAGCATCTCCTGTGTATACACTACAGCGCCCAGCATCTCCTGTGTATAACATATAGTATACACTACAGCGCCCAGCATCTCCTGTATATACACTACAGCGCCCAGCATCTCCTGTATATACACTACAGCGCCCAGCATCTCCTGTATATAACATATAGTATACACAGTTACACACTACAGCACCCAGCATCTCCTGTGTATACACTACAGCGCCCAGCATCTCCTGTGTATAACATATAGTATACACTACAGCGCCAGCATCTCCTGTGTATAACATATAGTATACACTACAGCGCCCAGCATCTCCTGTATATACACTACAGCACCCAGCATCTCCTGTTGTATAACATATAGTATACACTACAGCGCCCAGCATCTCCTGTGTATAACATATAGTATACACTACAAGCGCCCAGCATCTCCTGTATATACACTACAGCGCCCAGCATCTCCTGTATATAACATATAGTATACACAGTTACACACTACAGCACCCAGCATCTCCTGTGTATACACTACAGCGCCCAGCATCTCCTGTGTATAACATATAGTATACACTACAGCGCCCAGCATCTCCTGTGTATACACTACAGCGCCCAGCATCTCCTGTATATACACTACAGCGCCCAGCATCTCCTGTGTATAACATATAGTATACACTACAGCGCCCAGCATCTCCTGTATATACACTACAGCGCCCAGCATCTCCTGTATATACACTACAGCGCCCAGCATCTCCTGTATATACACTACAGCGCCCAGCATCTCCTGTGTATAACATATAGTATACACTACAGCGCCCAGCATCTCCTGTGTATAACATATAGTATACACTACAGCGCCCAGCATCTCCTGTGTATAACATATAGTGTACACTACAGCGCCCAGCATCTCCTGTGTATAACATATAGTATACACTACAGCGCCCAGCATCTCCTGTATATACACTACAGCACCCAGCATCTCCTGTGTATAACATATAGTATACACTACAGCGCCCAGCATCTCCTGTATATACACTGCTGCACCCAGCATCTCCTGTATATAACATATAGTATACACTACAAAGCCCAGCATCTCCTGTATATAACATATAGTATACACTACAGCGCCCAGCATCTCCTGTATATACACTACAGCGCCCAGCATCTCCTGTATATACACTACAGCACCCAGCATCTCCTGTATATAACATATAGTATACACTACAAAGCCCAGCATCTCCTGTATATAACATAAAGTATACACTACAGCGCCCAGCATCTCCTGTATATACACTACAGCGCCCAGCATCTCCTGTATATACACTACAGCACCCAGCATCTCCTGTATATAACATATAGTATATACTACAGCGCCCAGCATCTCCTGTGTATACACTACAGCGCCCAGCATCTCCTGTGTATACACTACAGCGCCCAGCATCTCCTGTGTATACACTACAGCGCCCAGCATCTCCTGTGTATACACTACAGCGCCCAGCATCTCCTGTGTATAACATATAGTATACACTACAGCGCCCAGCATCTCCTGTGTATACACTACAGCATCTCCTGTGTATACACTACAGCATCTCCTGTATATACACTACAGCGCCCAGCATCTCCTGTATATACACTACAGCGCCCAGCATCTCCTGTGTATACACTGCAGCGCCTAGCATCTCCTGTATATACACTACAGCGCTCAGCATCTCCTGTATATATACTACAGCAGCCAGCATCCCTTGTGTATACACTACAGCGCCCAGCATCTCCTGTATATACACTACAGCACCCAGCATCTCCTGTGTATACACTACAGCGCCCAGCATCTCCTGTATATACACTACAGCACCCAGCATCTCCTGTGTATACACTACAGCGCCCAGCATCTCCTGTGTATACACTACAGCATCTCCTGTATATACACTACAGCACCCAGCATCTCCTGTGTATACACTACAGCGCCCAGCATCTCCTGTATATACACTACAGCACCCAGCATCTCCTGTGTATACACTACAGCGCCCAGCATCTCCTGTGTATATACTACAGCACCCAGCATCTCCTGTGTATACACTACAGCGCCCAGCATCTCCTGTATATACACTACAGCACCCAGCATCTCCTATGTATACACTACAGCGCCCAGCATCTCCTGTATATACACTACAGCGCCCAGCATCTCCTGTGTATACACTACAGCACCCAGCATCTCTTGTGTATAACATATGGTATACACTACAGCGCCCAGCATCTCCTGTGTATACACTACAGCTCCCAGCATCTCCTGTGTATACACTACAGCACCCAGCATCTCCTGTATATACACTACAGCGCCCAGCATCTCCTGTGTATACACTACAGCATCTCCTGTATATACACTACAGCGCCCAGCATCTCCTGTGTATACACTACAGCGCCCAGCATCTCCTGTATATACACTACAGCGCCCAGCATCTCCTTTATATAACATATAGTATACACTGCTGCACCCAGCATCTCCTGTATATAACATATAGTATACACAGTTACACACTACAGCGCCCAGCATCTCCTGTGTATAACATATAGTATACACTACAGCGCCCAGCATCTCCTGTGTATAACATATAGTATACACTACAGCGCCCAGCATCTCCTGTGTATAACATATAGTATACACTACAGCGCCCAGCATCTCCTGTGTATACACTACAGCGCCAAGCATCTCCTGTATATACACTACAGCGCCCAGCATCTCCTGTGTATACACTACAGCATCTCCTGTATATACACTACAGCGCCCAGCATCTCCTGTGTATACACTGCAGCATCTCCTGTATATACACTACAGCGCCCAGCATCTCCTGTGTATACACTACAGCATCTCCTGTATATACACTACAGCGCCCAGCATCTCCTGTATATACACTACAGCACCCAGCATCTCCTGTGTATACACTACAGCGCCCAGCATCTCCTGTGTATACACTACAGCATCTCCTGTGTATATACTACAGCATCTCCTGTATATACACTACAGCGCCCAGCATCTCCTGTATATACACTACAGCATCTCCTGTATATACACTACAGCGCCCAGCATCTCCTGTGTATACACTACAGCATCTCCTGTATATACACTACAGCGCCCAGCATCTCCTGTATATACACTACAGCACCCAGCATCTCCTGTGTATACACTACAGCGCCCAGCATCTCCTGTGTATACACTACAGCACCCAGCATCTCCTGTGTATACACTACAGCGCCCAGCATCTCCTGTATATACACTACAGCACCCAGCATCTCCTGTGTATACACTACAGCGCCCAGCATCTCCTGTGTATACACTACAGCGCCCTGCATCTCCTGTATATACACTACAGCGCCCAGCATCTCCTGTGTATACACTACAGCACCCAGCATCTCTTGTGTATACACTACAGCGACCAGCATCTCCTGTATATACACTACAGCGACCAGCATCTCCTGTATATACACTACAGCGCCCAGCATCTCCTGTATATACACTACAGCGGCCAGCATCTCCTGTATATACACTACAGCGCCCAGCATCTCCTGTGTATACACTACAGCATCTCCTGTGTATACACTGCAGCGCCCAGCATCTCCTGTGTATACACTACAGCGCCCAGCATCTCCTGTATATACACTACAGCGCCCAGCATCTCTTGTATATACACTACAGCGCCCAGCATCTCTTGTATATACACTACAGCGCCCAGCATCTCTTGTATATACACTACAGCGCCCAGCATCTCCTGTATATATACTACAGCGCCCAGCATCTCCTGTATATACACTACAGCGCCCAGCATCTCCTGTATATACACTACAGCGCCCAGCATCTCTTGTGTATAACATATAGTATACACTACAGCACCCAGCATCTCCTGTATATACACTACAGCGCCTAGCATCTCCTATGTATACACTACAGCGCCCAGCATCTCCTGTATATACCCTACAGTGCCCAGCATCTCCTGTGTATAACATATAGTATACACTACAGCAACCAGCATCTCCTGTGTATACACTACAGCGCCCAGCATCTCCTGTATATACCCTACAGCGCCCAGCATCTCCTGTGTATACACTACAGCGCCCAGCATCTCCTGTATATACACTACAGCGCCCAGCATCTCCTGTATATACACTGCTGCACCCAGCATCTCCTGTGTATACACTGCAACAACTCCTGTATATACACTACAGCACCCAGCATCTCCTGTATATACACTACAGCACCCAGCATCTCCTGTGTATACACTACAGCGCCCAGCATCTTCCTGTGTATATACTACAGCGCCCAGCATCTCCTGTGTATACACTACAGCGCCCAGCATCTCCTGTATATACACTACAGCATCTCCTGTATATACACTACAGCGCCCAGCATCTCCTGTGTATACACTACAGCATCTCCTGTATATACACTACAGCGCCCAGCATCTCCTGTATATACACTACAGCATCTCCTGTATATACACTACAGCGCCCAGCATCTCCTGTGTATACACTACAGCATCTCCTGTATATACACTAACAGCGCCCAGCATCTCCTGTATATACACTACAGCACCCGCATCTCCTGTGTATACACTACAGCATCTCCTGTATATACACTACAGCGCCCAGCATCTCCTGGTATACACTACCAGCACCAGCATTCCTGTGTATAACATATAGTATACACTACAGCGCCAGCATCTCCTGTGTATACACTACAGCACCAGCATCTCCTGTGTATACACTACAGCGCCCAGCATCTCCTGTATATACACTACAGCCACCCAGCATCTCCTGTGTATACACTACAGCGCCCAGATCTCCTGTGTATACACTACAGCGCCCTGCCATCTCCTGTGTATATACTACAGCGCCCAGCATCTCCTGTATATACACTACAGCGGCCAGCATCTCCTGTATATACACTACAGCGCCCAGCATCTCCTGTGTATACACTACAGCATCTCCTGTGTATACACTGCAGCGCCCAGCATCTCCTGTGTATACACTACAGCGCCCAGCATCTCTTGTATATACACTACAGCGCCCAGCATCTCCTGTGTATACACTACAGCGCCCAGCATCTCCTGTGTATACACTACAGCGCCCAGCATCTCCTGTGTATATACTACAGCGCCCAGCATCTCCTGTATATACACTACAGCGGCCAGCATCTCCTGTATATACACTACAGCGCCCAGCATCTCCTGTGTATACACTACAGCGCCCAGCATCTCCTGTATATACCCTACAGTGCCCAGCATCTCCTGTGTATAACATATAGTATACACTACAGCAACCAGCATCTCCTGTGTATACACTACAGCACCCAGCATCTCCTGTGTATACACTACAGCGCCCAGCATCTCCTGTATATACCCTACAGCGCCCAGCATCTCCTGTGTATACACTACAGCGCCCAGCATCTCCTGTATATACACTACAGCGCCCAGCATCTCCTGTATATACACTGCTGCACCCAGCATCTCCTGTGTATACACTGCAACAACTCCTGTATATACACTACAGCACCCAGCATCTCCTGTATATACACTACAGCACCCAGCATCTCCTGTGTATACACTACAGCGCCCAGCATCTCCTGTGTATATACTACAGCGCCCAGCATCTCCTGTGTATACACTACAGCGCCCAGCATCTCCTGTATATACACTACAGCATCTCCTGTATATACACTACAGCGCCCAGCATCTCCTGTGTATACACTACAGCATCTCCTGTATATACACTACAGCGCCCAGCATCTCCTGTATATACACTACAGCATCTCCTGTATATACACTACAGC